>NC_056743.1:1857184722-1857207222 GCF_019279795.1 Protopterus annectens | reverse complement strand
CATCATCTAGTTATATAGTCTTAAACAATTAATATATTTTGTCATAATAAATAAAAGAGATGAAATGGGAAAACGAAAGGAGCAATTTTATTTGAAAAAATAAATGAGCTATGATTTATAACTTATATAAATTTCATATTATAAATTTTAAATCTATCTATTAATTTACTTCCTTGTTAATGTATGAATTATTAGTATTAGAAGAATACCATGATGTTTTCATGTAGTACTACCAGAAAGTGTTCCTGAAGCATATATTTAAAGTGATATAACTTTAAAATATAATATTTTATTTAATTATAGTAATGTTAAGATATTTATGGTTTTAATTACTAAATTAATAATTATTTAATATCACTGATTCCTGATTTACACATTTCAAGATTTTACCTTGTTCACATTTTATTCTAACCTGCAACTAGTTTTCTTTTCTGTAAGTTCAGGTTTTCCTTGGGATTTCTCATGGTCTCAAGCTTATGTTAATGTCCCACTTTATTGGTATTCATTTAATATGCTCTTGAAAATATATACTGTTAGTTTTTTATTCATTCTCGTATTACTAGTTGATGGAGAAGAAGGTGCTATGACAGATGAGTGGATTAACACCTAAGTTTCCATTAACCTGTTACTTTTTAATAATCAAATACTTCCATGTTAACAGGTTTAACTATTAAGAATATGCAACCTGTATATATACATATTTTTACAAGTTTATTCTTTTTTCCTTCAATTATATGTGTACATTAATACTGGACCTGCAAAAACAATCTCTAAAGTTAATACTTATTATTAGTTTTACATAGTTATACTTTTATATTGTTTCTTCTTTCTACACTAATGAGTACTGCACATAATCATTACAGCAAAATTGCCTTCAGAATTTCTTTCATTTACTTAACAGAATGAGGTTAAAGAGTTGTAACTTAAGGAAAAGTCATAGTATGAAGTATAACTATGTGACTGTCTGAGTGAGAACATGCATTCTATGCTCAGAAATGAAAGTATCATTTGTAGAAAATTCAGGAGAGTTGGATTCATTTTAATGAATTCTCTGTTGCTCTTTCTAGGTGCTTTTCATATCAGCATATAATATATATGGTGAGTTAATTAAGCCTGGCAGCCCTGCATAAAGACATGTAGTAGGATGTAACTTTCTACAGAGTTTTGTGAAGGCATATTAACTTATACCTTTGTAATAGAATTATATGTGCTACTTTGGCAACCTTTTTCATTTGATTCTGTGACTTTGCTGTCATCATTTTTGGCAGATTTAAATTACAAGAACGTACAGTGTTTGAGACTGGGATTTTTACTTCATATGTTTATGTTCAAGCAACAAAAGCTGAAATATTACAAAGGATTTTGTATAAATGATTTCTTTAAGTCATACTGTGATGTGCATTGGAAGTTTTCTTACAATTTTTCTCCAACTTCACTCCTTGTGAGTTTGCAGTCTTGAAAGTCCTGTTACAAATTAATGCATTCATTTGGGGGGAGACACTTTGTTGAAGTGTGTGTGTGGGGAGGTTCTTGAATAATGAACTGATAGCACCCTGCTGACTTTATGAACACTTTGTTTAGGCATGAAGGTTAAACATTTATTTGGTGGACGGATTCTTCATGATTAATTACCTGCTGTTGGGGGGGGGCTGTGGGTCTGTTCTTTGGAATTTCCTACACACACACACACACACACACACACACACACACACACACACACACACACACACACACATACACACATATATTCTCGGGACTACTCCTGTGTTGTGCTGTGCCATATTGCCTGCTGTTTTACTAGTTTTGTGCTGTTGACACAGCAGTCTTTGATATTTTCCAATCATTTATTCCTGTAGGAATAGAAATTTCTTGTATCAGAAGGTTGAGTACATTTTGAAATGTTGTTTACACCTTCAAAAAGCAATGTGTGCAAGATACAGGTCTGGAAAATGGGCGAGATCTGATATTACAGTGGTGAAGAATGGTAGGTCTTAGACCAGTGCACGGGTGCAGTTCTGTACATTAAGTGGACACAACCTGTCATTTAGAAGAAAAAGTCTTGGGGTTGGGAACTGATAGAAATTGTATAGCAGTGTTATGTAAGCTGCATTTTGTTTCCTAGCTTTTTTCACCACTCCTAGACACATGCAGTCTGCATTGTATGATCTAAAGATCTTGTGCAGTATGTTCTGATGGATTATAGATGTGAGAAATTGGCCACTGATTAGGTTTCTTTAATTGCTGGGTACCTCCTGCCTTACATTTGGCTGTCCCAAGCCTAGTGCACCAATGCACCTTAACTCACGTGAAGCAGATCTTATGAAAACAACCTTTGTCTCATTGCTATTTATTTTAAAGGGTCGGTTGCTGACTGACAGGGAGCATGGCATGCACAAGCTATAGTTTGCATATTAACATTGTAACTAACATCGAAAAAAACAACTGACCAAAAGGGTCAGAAAATTAAAATACTTTTATGTGTCTCTGCTTCATTCCTTGCACTTTTAAACTCCCTCACATACAGACTACTTTGCAGTGACTGTTCCCCCAGAAAACAAAGTTGTTGCAAATTTCCACCTTATATACCCATTGCACAACACTACTGACAATCACTTACACAAAGATCTTTAACTCTTGAAATTTGAAATTCCAAAGCATGATCTGCATAAAACGAATGTCCACCTAAAATAGAAATGCAAATGTGCATCTTATTCACCTAGGATAGACATAGATACAGTCACTTCTAAAATTATTTATGAAACAGCAGCCTTTTCTAGAAATGTCTGTCTACCTATACCTATCTACTCCCCTCACTAATGTGTGACGCTCCTCTATTAACTAACTTGTCACTCACTTCAAAATTGGAAGTCTGTTATAATAAGATTTCTAAATTTGTCACCAAAGCCAAATACTCCTCCCATCACTGTATTGCCCTTAATTTGTTACACAGGCTTGAACTCTCCAACCATCTAGACTATCTTCAGATTATCACAACCCACAAACTAATCTTTCAGCCCTCTAAGTGCCCTGCTCCATGCAACATTCTTCTCCCCTGCACCTAGGGTTGCCACCTTTACAAATGGCCAAAGTGGGACATTTTCGGTACCCACATCAGATTTTACAGGCTGACACATACCCACAGTCCGTACAACAGATAGAACTTTAACTTTTTTGCCTAAATAAAAGCTTATTCTTGTAGCAGTTTACTTGCTTATTCTGTTTCTTGTAACATTTAGGTATTTTAGATACAGAAATAACTATTTTATGCAACTATTACATAAAATATGGGACATAATTATGTCCTACAATCTCAGGACATTTGCCATTTTTAATACTTTTTGTCATGACACAACTGCCCAAAGAGGGACTGTCCCTCGCAAAGTGGGACAGCTGGTAACCCTACCTGCACCCCTCAGAGAACTCTCAGATCTACTCACCAAAACCTAATCTGTGTCTGAAAACCCAATCGCCCTGCTGGTCAGCTCCTGCTATCCTTTTTCTTAGCAAAAAAATTTAATTTTCTTCCTTCCTCTCTAAAGACCTGTGCAAACTTCAAAAACTTTAAATCTCCATTACATTCCTACATTTACTTTAACAGGAAATGCAACTGCATTCTCCCCACCTAGTCCTATAAGTTTCTCTCCACCTCTAAACCCCTCTCCAGCTATGATTACTAGCCTCTCTAGCTATGATCTGTAAGCTACCACATATGTACATATTGTAAATATGACATTTGTACCATGTACCTAAGAATCTGTACCTGGGGGCGTGGCCAAGGATGAACACAGGATAGCAGCAGATTTCTTCAGCTCCACCAATTTCATTACACTGACAGGAATTAATTACTTAAAAAAATAATTTTTGAAGTAATTTTCTTTCTAAATATGTTTGTTTTATATAGTTCTTGAACTATATCTAAAAAGGAAAGGAAATTTTAACAATATTCCTGTCAGAAATCACATTGGAAATTTTCCTGTCAGTTTATCAGTCTGAAATGAGTTCCAGTAAGACAAATTCTCAAGACTCCAGCATCAAGAAAGAACTTCAGTCTCTGATAACTATAATCCAGCAACTTACTGCTAAGATGGATAAAATGGATACTAAAATTGATACCTTCATAGAAAACTACAAAACAAATAGACTTGTTACATACAGACCTGCAACAACAGAAGATCCAGATGACAGGCATAGAAGAAGCTGTGAATGACATGGAAAATAGAATCCAAGAAGAGGAAATCAACATTGAGTTTCTGCTGAAACAAAATACACATTTACAAACAAAGCTGGATGACCTGGAAAATAGATCTAGGCGCAATAACATTAGGATTTTTGGACTGCCAGAAAATATTGAAGGTAACAATATTACTTCTTTTAACAACATGGCTCCCTAAAACTTTAGACTTACCAGAAGCATTCTCTTTTGGCATCGAAAGAGCACATAGATCTATAGCTAATACTAACTCTAACAAAACTATCCTAGATCAGTTATAGTTAGATTTCTATCATCTTTTGATAAAGAGATGGTTCTTAAATCTGCTTTAAAGCTCCTGTTAAGATTAATGAGACAACTGTGCTTTGACAATGACTATTCTTCCTTGGTAATAGCTAAAGAAAAGTTTTGCTGCCACTAATAAGGGAGCTTAAAAAAGCACAGTTTAAAACATACCTTCTGTTTCCTGCCAAGTTAAAAATCTTCCTTCCTGATGGTCCTAAAATTTTTGATGACTTGGACTCTGCTTTACTGTTTATCAAAAAAAATAAGATTTTTGATAAAATAGAGGAAATGGAATGGGCTAGTCCTTCATCAAAGAAACTGGCAACTGAAACTTTGTGGAAGACTTCAGAGAAGAAGAAGAGACTAAAGAACAAATGATTTGTTCTATGTTTTTTTTCTTTTTTCTCTCATCATTTTACTTCATTATTAATCTTTTTAAATATAGTTCCTGCATTTCCAGAAAGCCACAAATATTCTGAAAAAGATTTAATCAAAGTTATTCTCTGTGTGCAAAGAAATGTTTTGTTTCATAACCAGTCAAAATATCTGAGGAACTAATAACAAGCTATTATTCAATTTGTTTCTCTTTCTGAAAAAGAGAAGTAAGGTCAGTAATTTGATACATTTTTTTTTTCCTTTTTTTTCTCCTTTTCTTCTTTTCTTTGTTTAAACAATGACATTCTATTTAGATTATGTAGTGGGTAAAGGGTGGGGGAGGCAGGGAGAGAAGAGTAATGAAAATATGATAAATGGAATAATAACATATTTATTCCTTGTAAAAAGTTTATATGTTCTTCAAATGCTATTCCTAATTATACTTTCTTGATTATACTGCTTATGCTTGTTTGTAAATAATCTGTCATGCTTTAACTAATAATAATTAAAACTAAATAATAGTAAATAATATGTTTTATTGTTAACTCTATTAATATAAACAGTAAGTAATATTCCATTGTATATACTTCTTATAGCTTTCTGTTTTTTTATTTCTGCTTTACACTTTTTATTTTCTACTCTTTTTCTTTTCTTTATTCTTTTCTCTTTATTTTTTCTCATATTAATATATAGAAATGCTTTTTGATCATATAGACACAATAAATAATAAGATTTGCATAAAATTGAGTTGGGACAAAAATATTGAGTTTTATTACTTATTAATAATCCTTTGGCTTAATTTCACTTATATAGAGGCTGTACAACCTGTAAAATACATTGCGTAGGTTTTGTCATGTTTAGATGCATTTACACTGCTAAATGAATGTTTGTCACTAGTTTTTAACAAGTTTCCCACCAAAATGTTAAGGAGACAATCTGGGATGTGGGCTACCTCATGAACAGTGTCCTGAGTTGTTTTAAAGCTTCAACTCTCAGAATTCTCACAGAGAAGCTGAAAGCAGTCAATTTGACCTTTGACCCAGATATCACATTGACACATCACAGATTCAGGAAGAACACTCTACCAGGAAGTAGAACTGATGCAAATGTGACTATGTGAAGGAAAATGAACTCTACATTTAAATGTGAGTTATTTTATATAATTACTTATTACATATCTATGTTATAATTCATAAAATATGTCAGTTATAATGATTTTAAATGATGCAGTTTTTAGTAATTAAATGTCTTATTTTAGAAGGCATAGAAAATGAAACATTTATTCAAGTGTTTTTGAAAATCTGCTTGACTGCAGCATACTAATCTGTGTTAAAAACTTATATTCCAAACATATACATTACTAAAACTCATTTAATTCATCTGATTGACAAGCATAAACCCCTATTCGGAAGAAACTGTCATGATATATTTGAAAGGCAGTAGTATAGACATACAAAATACAGATGGCTTTTTTACAATAATGCAAGTGTTTCTGAGAAATTGCATGACTATGCAGTATGAGTTATAACAGTTTCTATAAATATAATATTTTATTCTATTGACAATAATGAGTATGAGTAAAATGCTCATATACAAGCAATTCAAGGTTTTTTTGAAGTTGTTGACTGCATTTACATGACAGAAAATAGATGCATCTTAATGTAATGTCTGAACCATATTAGCCAAAGTTTTGATTTAAATGAATGTTAGAACTTATTTTTACATACTTTGAATAAATTAATGTAAATATGCTCTCTTTTTTTTTTTCTCTCTCTTTCTTTCTCTTCTCTTCACGCCTTTTATTTCTCTTTCCTCCTGGTTCCTCATTATCAAGATTATTTGAATGCTATTTGAATACAAGTGTATTATATTATATAGCTGTATACAGTAGTATGAATAGTTAAAAAGTTTATTTTAGTTTATATGATGCTGTTTTATCAAAATGTAGTCTTGTCTTGCTAGATAATTGAATTGAAAGCTGTTATTATTTGCTAAATATAACCAGTATTAAATTGATAAGGTGGTAGCTGAGGTACTGCTGCTTAGGGTAGGGGGTTAACTTGAGTGGTAAATACTACTCTAAGTTGGAGTTTTAACTCCAGGCTGGATGCAAGGTTTAATCCTTACATTATTTTCACTTGTTCATTGTTATATGTATATAGCCTTGATATCCACAATATATTTTGTACACCATTGTCACTACAAACAAAATTGAATCCTATACAAAATCCCATAAGAGATTCAATAAATACAGCTATATTTAAAGGTACACCTAAAGGAGGAGATGTAACATTACTTATGTTGTTATTTGTTATTTTGATCATAAGATTCTTAAGTTTTAAAAATGCCAAATGACATCTTTAAAAGGAATTTCTTTAAACATTAATGGATTGAATAATTCATGGTGGGCAAGCCTAATAAGATACATTAATTTACATAAGGCCAACTTAGTCTTCCTGTAAGAAACCCATCTCTTGAAAAAAGATATTGATAAACTAACCACAAACAAATATACAGTATTGCTAGTTCAGAGTACACTCAGAAAAAGAGGAGTGGCTATTTTATGGAATAAAAGTATGCCCATTCCTAAAACCATTAAGTCTTATCAGGATGACAAAGGAATGTTTTGTATGGTTACAATACAAATTAATGGGAAGACTTACACTTTAATTAATGTATATTGGATACCTGGAATTGGTATTAATACAGTGAAACATCATCTTGGTAAGATCATATCATTCTCTATGGAGATATTATTTTAACTGGTGACTTTAATTGATACTACCACTATAGGAAAAGAAGAATTACATCTATCGCAAAACATTTAAATGATTTTGCTAACATTATAATTTGAATGATATTAATAATCAGATGGATTCAAAATCATTACCATACACTTTTTTTTCTAACAGATACAAAACCTATTCAAAAATAGATAGGGTCTTTTATTTCTAACCAGATGGTAACAGATTTAATTCAATTCCAAAATCATTTCATGTCCTATATCTGATCATAATTCAATTGTTTTGAATTAATGATAAAAAATAATATAAACAGTAAGTAATATTCCATTGTATATACTTCTTATAGCTTTCTCTTACATTTTTTTTATTTCTGCTTTACACTCTTTTATTTTCTACTCTCTTTTTCTTTTCTTTATTCTTTCTCTTTATCTTTATTTTATTTGATATTAATATATAGAAATGCTTTTGATCATATAGACACAATAAATAATAAGATTTGCATAAAAATTGAGTTGGGACAAAAATATTGAGTTTTATTACTTATTAATAACTTTGGGCTTAATTTCACTTACATAGAGGCTGTAATAACCTGTAAAATACATTGCGAAGGTTTTGTCATGTTTAGATGCATTTACACTGCTAAATGAATGTTTGTCACTAGTTTTAACAAGTTTCCCACCAAAATGTTAAGGGAGACAATCTGGGATGTGGGCTACCTCATGAACAGTGTCCTTGAGTTGTTTTAAAAGCTTCAACTCTCAAATTCTCACAGAGAAGCTGAAAGCAGTCAATTTGACCTTTGACCCAGATATCACACTGACACATCACAGATTCAGGAAGAACACTCTACCAGGAAGTAGAACTGATGCAAATGTGACTATGTGAAGGAAAATGAACTCTTTAACATTTAAATGTGAGTTATTTTATATAATTACTTACATATCTATGTTATAATTCATAAAATATGTCAGTTATAATGATTTTAAATGATGCAGTTTCTTGTAGTAATTAAATGTCTTATTTTAGAAGGCATAGAAAATGAAACATTTATTCAAGTGTTTTTGAAAATCTGCTTGACTGCAGCATACTAATCTGTGTTAAAAACTTATATTCCAAACATATACATTACTATAACTCATTTAATTCATCTGATTGACAAGCATAAATAACTTTAAAACTCTATTCTGGAAGAAACTGTCATGTGATATATTTTAAAGCAGTAGTATAGACATACAAAATACAGATGGCTTTTTTTTACAATAATGCAAGTGTTTCTGAGAATTTGCATAACTATGCAGTATGATTTATAACAGTTTCTATAAATATAATATTTTATTCTATTGACAATAATGAGTATGAGTAAAATGCTCATATACAAGCAATTCAAGGTTTTTTTTTGGAAGCTGTTGACTGCATTTACATGACAGAAAATAGATGCATCTTAATATATGTAATGTCTGAACCATATTAGCCAAAGTTTTTGATTTAAATGAATGTTAGAACTTATTTTTACATACTTTGAATAAATTAATATGTAAATATGCCTTCTTTTTTTTTTTCTCTCTCTCTTTCTTTCACTCTCTCTCCCTCTTTCACGTCTTTATTTCTCTCTTTCCTCCTGGTTCCTAATATCAAGATTATTTGAATGCTATTTGAATACAAGTGTATTATATTACATAGCTGTATACAGTAGTATGAATAGTTAAAAAAAAAGTTTATTTTAGTTTATATGATGCTGTTTTATCAAATGTGTAGTCTTGTCTTGCTAGATAATTGAATTGAAAGCTGTTAATTTAAGTTAAATATAACCAGTATTAAATTGATAAGGTGGTAGCTGAGGTACTGCTGCTTAGGGTAGGGGGTTAACTTGAGTGGTAAATACTACTCTAAGTTGGAGTTTTTAACTCCAGGCTGGATGCAAGGTTTAATCCTTACATTATTTTCACTTGTTCATTGTTATATGTATATAGTTTTGACATCCACAATATATTTTGTACACTCATTGTCACTACAAACAAAATTGAATCCTATACAAAATCCCATAAGAGATTCAATAAATACAGCTATATTTAAAGGTACACCTAAAGGAGGAGATGTAACATTACTTATGTTGTTATTTGTTATTTTGATCATAAGATTCTTAAGTTTTAAAAATGCCAAATGACATCTTTAAAAGGAATTTCTTTAAACATTAATGGATTGAATAATTCATGTAAAAGGGCAAGCCTAATAAGATACATTAATTTACATAAGGCCAACTTAGTCTTCCTGTAAGAAACCCATCTCTTGAAAAAAGATATTGATAAACTAGCCACAAACAAATACACAGTATTGGTTAGTTCAGAGCACACTCAGAAAAAAGAGGAGTGGCTATTTTATGGAATAAAAGTATGCCCATTCCTAAAACCATTAAGTCTTATCAGGATGACAAAGGAATGTTTTGTATGGTTACAATACAAATTAATGGGAAGACTTACACTTTAATTAATGTATATTGGATACCTGGAATTGGTATTAATACAGTGAAACATCATCTTGGTAAGATCATATCATTCTCTATAGGAGATATTATTTTAACTGGTGACTTTAATTGTATACTACATGAAAGTGATACTACCACTATAGGAAAAAGAAGAATTACATCTAATGCAAAACATTTAAATGATTTTGCTAATTCTTATCATTTGAATGATATTAATAATCAGATAGATTCAAAATCATTACCATACACCTTTTTTTCTAACAGATACAAAACCTATTCAAAAATAGATAGGGTCTTTATTTCTAACCAGATGGTAACAGATTTAATTAATTCCAAAATCATTTCATGTCCTATATCTGATCATAATTCAATTGTTTTTGAATTAATGATAAAAATACTCATAATGTTCAGATCAAAAGGATACCAGCATACTTAACTCAACTAAAAGACTATAAAGAATACATACTTTCAGAAGTAAAACATTTTTTAGACATAAATAATACTCCTGAAGTCCCCATTGTCTATGTTTGGGATGCCTTAAAATCATATCTATATGGACAAAGTATCAGATGGTATAATAATAAAAGGAAATCTTGGGATAAGGAATTGTTAGATATTCAAAGTAAATTAGACTCTTATAAACATAATAATAAAGAAAATATTATGGACAAGAAAGTTATTGAAAAAATAAACAAACTAAATGAGAAATACAAAGAAATTTTAACTCATAAAGTTAAAATAACTTTAGAGAAATACAAGTTTTGTCTTATTCAATACGCCCCAAATACTTACATAGACTTAAAAATAAAACAAAAGGTTGAATAAACAAAACCATATCAAAGAAATCTTTTCTCTAAGGAAAAGAAGAATGTTTCTAGTATACCAGAAATACTAGATGAATTTAGAAATCACTTTCACAAAATTAACCATAATAACATTAACATGGAACCTAAAGATAAAATAAAGGAGTTTATAACCACAAACATGAATAAAAAGCTTAATAAACAACAGATTAAACTATTGGACAAAAGTATTTTATATACAGAGGTTATTACACAAATAAATAAGCTTAAATCAAACAAAGCACCGGGTAATGATGGTATTATACCAGAGATATATAAAATCCTTTCTAAAAGTACATATTCATTAATACATAAGGTTTTTATTTTGGCCCAAACTGAGTTAATAACCCCCCATCTTGGCAATATACATTTATTTCTCCAATTTTAAAACCTAATAAAGATCCAACTAGATGTACTTCATATCGGCCCATCTCATTACTTAATGTTGATTTTAAAATGTTTATGAGTATTTTTGCTGATAGATTGAAGACAATCATCCCCAGCATTAGAGATATAGATCAGACAGGTTTCATTGTAAATAGAAATACTTTTGATAATATAAGAAGAACTTTAACATTAATTGATTTTGCAAATAGGAAAAAGAAAGATTTAACACTTATTAGTCTTGATATAAGTTCAGCATTTGATTCAGTAAGTTGGGACTATCTGTTTACCTTACTGAAGTGCACAAACTTCTCAGATGCATTTGTAAATCTAATTGAGCATTTATACAAAGGAACATTGGCTTATATTAAGGTAGGAACATATGTTTCACAAAAAATACCCATTTTAAAGGTACAAAACAAGGATGTCCACTTTCTCCACTATTATTCACTTTAGTAATGGAGCCTTGGGCTAATTTGATCAGAAACAGTACTGACATAGAGGGTTTTGAAATAGATGAAAATACAACATCCAAAATTCAACTTTTTGCAGATGATGTTCTAATTACATCAGCAGGATCTAATTCTTCTATGCAGTCTCTATTTGATAAAATGATGAATTTTAAAAGTATTTCTGGTTTAATATTCAATGAAGAAAAAACTAAAATACTACCTATGTATACACGAAAAAATATTCTCATTAGTGATTTTACTAAATATGTACCCAATTCAGGTCAGATAACTTATTTAGGTATAATACTATCTAAAGATATTAAATCTATTATATATAATAATTATAATACCTGCTTTCTTAATATACAAAATCTTTTTAATACCTGGAATGATATGTTTTATACTATGGAGGAGAGACTTACAATTATTAAAATGATAATATTCCCCAAGATTTTATACTTAATACAATCAATAATACTTCCACCTACAAAAATAATTATCAAGAAACTGAATACACTAATGTTAAATTTCCTATGGGCACCTAATAGACCTAGGATTGCATTAAAGAAACATACTAATAGCTGGTCTCAAGGGGGTATTTCTTTTCCAGATTTTAATTTAGATACTATCTCTTCTATTGTAAAAGTTATTACTTTATTAATAGATCAGTCATATGTCGCAAAATGGAAAGATTATTGGGAGCTAATTAGTATGCACTTCATGAAAATCTCCTTAACATATAAAAATATGATTGTAAATAACTCCATGTTATGGTTACTAAAGGAATTTTGTACTTCACCTATTACACCTAAACATATGGTTTGTTACCCATTAAATATTATTATTAGCTATTGTAACTTTATATTCATGCACCCTAAGTATAGGGAATAGAATTTTATTATATTCCCTATAATGTATACTCAGGGTATGCTTTTGTCATCTACTTCTGAAGGAACTCATTTAGCTATAGATAATGATCTAAAGTACAGGTATCAGTTGATATCTGATAAAGTTAAAAATCTAGATTTCTTAAAACAAGAATTTGATCTAAGAGAAACTTGCTGGTTAGAGGTTCAGACCTTTAGACAACATCTCATTGATAGAATAGATCTAATGTCTATAACAGTTAAAGAATCTGTTCCAACACTGATTGATTACTTGATATTAAATTTACAACATAAAGTTTCTGATAAAGGTAAACTTTCATACATACATAAAATTATCAGACAAGAAACTTTTTACAGTGTAGATACATACTGGAATTATTTCACTTCTATTAATGGGGACCCACCAAATCAACAAGATAAACAATATATATTGGAATCTGCCTATAGAACTACGTCTTCCATTGTCTGGAGACTTTATACATGGAAATTTTTACATAGATCTTTTTATACACCTTTGATGATGAATAAAATAAATAATAAAGATAGTCTATGTAAGAGATGTAGTGTAGAAATTAATGCTGACTGGGCTCATATGTTTTATGACTGTATAAAATTGAAAGAATACTGGAAGTCAATTAATGAATTTTTGCAGGCTCTTTTTACGGATAATTTCATTATTTCTAAATCTCTTATATTATTCAACACACCTGTACCTCAAAGTGTTAAAAAGGTTAAGCTTCCCTTGTTATGGTCTATTCTAGCAGTGGCTAGGAAAATAATAACCAGAAATTGGATTTCAGATACACCTCCTTCGTTCAATGAATTTAAAAATGTTATGAATATAGTGTGCCATATGGAAATAAACACAATTAGGTCAAGAACAACTAGAAAAACATCTTATTATATTGTATGGGATAATTTACAAAATTTGTTAAAAAAATCCTAATTTCAATAGCATGGTATTTTAGTTTAATTAATTGATCTGATTGTAGTGGATGTCTTTGTAAATACTTTAGTTGTTTTGTTGAATGTTATAATCATGTCTATTTTTAATTACTTGTATAAAATTGTTATGATATTTCTCTTGTATATTAAAACAATAAACCTGTTTTGAAAAAAAAAGAATCTGTACCTGCTCTCTAACATGAAATGTAACTGTAAATTGTTCATTATAGTATTGTGTCTGTATCTAAAGGTAACATGTACCTAAGAAATTACATCTGCTCTCTAGCGTGAAACATAATTGTAAATTGTTCTTCTTTTCTATATTGTATCTGTATCTAAACTTTGTAACATGGAGCTTTTCTCCCCGGGCCTCCCTGAGCCCAGTGAACATCCCCGGTCATCAAACTGGAAATGAATGAATAAATAAATAGCTCATCAGAAAGGCCATTTTCTACCATGTAATGCTCCCTTGCCTGTTAATGTAAAACACCACTACGTTGTAAAACTTTGCTAGTAATGTAGTATATATTAACACAGGTAAATTACTATATTTTTCTTAACTTGTATAATTGCCTATGGCTGTGGATGTGGCTGAAATGGGTCCAAGTACAAAGCTCATAGAGCCAGTTAACAAATATGGAGTAAGTAATTGCATTTGTTTCCTCAATACTGAACCCCTCACTCCAGCCTATACAAGGCCATTGTATATTGTTTTGGTGCAAGACCATCTCATCTCCCATTATTAGTATATGCAGGCAATGAATGCTAAACAGTGGCTTTTGCCAGTTGTGGGCAAACTGTCTGGTGGGCATCAGCTGATGGAATTAGAAAAAAATGTCTTTGGGTTCAAACCAAATGTTTTGATTGCTGTTTATTTTACTCTCTAGGCCAAACGTTCAAAAGGATCAGAATAGATGCTGGTGAATAACTGTTTAAAGATGTACATTTTCTGATGGTGTTAATGCATCTTGATTCATATGTCTTACTTGACAACCTCCTCAGCATTGTGTGTGTCTTTTGAGTTGAACAGTGGAGCACCATCATTTTAGACTCTTGTGGGAGTAGGATTTACAGAAGGCATTGCAGTGTTTTTGAAAAGAGGGTGAGAATTTGTATGTATGGAATGATACACACATCTGTAGAGATTTAAAGTAAAAACTGATAAACTGCATGCAGACTGAATTATGTGAGACAAGGCTTCATCTGCAATTGAAGAAATAATGTTAGCAAATGGAAGTGTTTTTCCTTCTTTTTCATTCCCGCGACAGCTGTCTTGCCAGTAGTTGTGCTCTGGACTTCTTGTTGATCTGTTCCACTTTCTCTGATTCTTTCACTATGAGGTAAGTATTACTACAGAAATGACAATTTGTGTGCACTTAACAGTGTCATAGAGAGCGGTTCATTTTCTGAAGGATATGAAGTGTGCATTCAAATGCATCGTTTAGTGACAGTCCACGGTGATTGGCAGAAAACTACACATTTTATGGTAGAAAAGCCAAAAATATTAGAAATCTGGACATTTAAGAGGTAACCCATCCCAGAGCTAGTAATTACATGTGAGTCTATCTAGTCCTCTCAGTAAAGTGAAGATAATTTTTTTTTAATCTGGAGTTTTTACTGACGTCATTATTTTGTGCAGTTTTATGTTGTTCCCATTCCTAGGTTTATACCTCATAATCATAAGAACAGCCATGAAACACAAAATGCTGCAAGGTTAGGCAAATTTAAAAGTTGGAGTAACTGGTTTACCCTCAAACACACACTATTTACTACACCCCCACCCTGTAGTAAATATATCTTTGCAATTTAGAATGCTTGTATGTTTTCCACATGTAATCCTCAAATGCCTTGACTGGAAAACGTGTTTGCAGTTTGTAATGCGTGTGTGCTTACCTTGTGACCTTGCTTTCTACAAATAAAAACACACAAGTAAATCTTCAGATTCCTCCCTTGACACCTCATTCTACATGTATACATTCACAGGAGGTGCTGGGATTGGAAGTCTTCTTTTAAAACAACAAATGTATACTATGACTGCTTATAAATGAGCAGCTGAGAAAGCCCTTGTGCTAGAATTCCTATAGCAGTTTTACACCCATACTGTTCATTTCAACTCTGCTGTGTATAAAAGAAATTATTTTTTTCTGGACCAGCTGGAGTATATATATGGTGGAAATAAAGGACCTATCAGAACAGGCAGTTTGATGTTCAGCATGCCACAAGTTAATTTTAACAAGCTGATGTGTGAACAAAATGGAGAGGGAATGATAGTTATGTTGCATTAAAGTACCAGTTTTTGTGGTTTTGAGCATAGTGAAAGAATGCTAGCAAATGTACTTTTTCCTGTAAGAATAAATGTTTACACACTTCGCAGTCTTGGTTTCTGCACCTAAAGTAGCAAAATGCAAGGTAACTTGAGGGGTGTGTATGTGTGTATGTGTTGCTTGTATGTATGTGTAGTGTGTATGTATATAAATAAATATATAAAAATATGTATATATATATATATATATATGTGTGTGTGTGTGTGTGTGTGTGTGTGTGTGTGTGTGTGTGTGTGTGTGTGTGTGTGTGTGTGTGTGTGTGTGTGTGTATATAATGTATGCTTTAAAGTATTTTAAGCTAATGTCTTGGAGATGAACAAATGTAATGATTGACTAATGCAATGGATTAATACACTCCAGTGAATCATGATGGCTTCAGGCTACACCTGGCAAAATAATACTGTCTGAGGTAGTTAAACATTCATTTGGCCCTCCCCCTCTTTCAGACAAGACCCACTTCAGATTGCACCAACTTTACAGAAAGGATGCAGATTAATTATACACAAGAGATAAGAAATTATACAGTGTTAAGACTCTTAACTTAAGAGCAGAATAACCCTTATTAGATTCTGGAAGATCAGAAGGCTGTGGATTCTATTCCCTCCCCAAAAATAGCAGCACAAAGTAAATGGCTTTAAGTTATAAAATTATTTCACACTCTTAAATGAAGTTGGAGACTGTGTGTCTACAGGCTAAATAGCTTGGTAGTTACAGCATGCAGAAAATGCTGACTTTTATGGGTTTATGGCAGTCCAGGTGTTTACCATGCCCTGAGGATTAATGTTTCATGTGTTTGTTTTAGTGTACTTGTGATCATATTCAGTGGTTAACTTGGCAACAGCAAGCAGTCCAGTGACACATTTATCTACGTTAGCTGATGTGCTTCCCTCTTAACAAACTCGCAGTGTTATATTTTACTTTGTTATACTCTTAACATTTTCCCAGATCAAGACGTTTGAGTGTAATAATTAACAATTTTTTAGGGGGTGGGTCATTAGCACTACTACTGCACTTCTATATATTTTATTTATTTATATATATATTTTTTGCCAGTATATTGTCTGAGTAGCTATAATTATAAGAAAATGAAAAACATAACATTAACATTTTCAGTTAGGGTAGAATGCTTGCATTAGGATAATCTAAAAATAAGCAGGCAGTGTACTACACATGCATTGTGTTTTAAATCAGTATCTGTGGTACTTGAATACTTCAGAATCAGTACATGTGAAATGGAATGCCTGGAATATCATTTCTGTTATATGTGTATTGGTCTGGGACTGGTACTCTGTATGCATCCTCCTTTTCTGGAAAATAAAATTAAAAGATATTGTGCATACAAATAAGGAAATGACTGCATGTGAAAATGCTTGTACATGACTATGGTGGTTACATACAGTATGATATTTTTGGCCATTTTTAGGAGTCTTTCTTTCTGGAGGTTAGGACATCTGTTGGGACATTTTAGATCATTTTGTCAGAAATAGCCTTGGGGTCTCTGAAATTAAATAGCCTGTAGTTTACAGACACACCACTAAATAAAGTAAGATTATGTGCAAGTTCTTGGCTATTGTGATGTGAAAGAAATGCAACCATGGAGATTTATTTCACTTAAACATTGTAGGCTGAAAGCAGTTTCTCTGGGTAGGGAATTGGGCTGGGGGCAATGCTTGTGTGAATAGCTGCAGTTCTGTCTACATTTGCAACAGTAATGTACATTTCACTGAAGTAAGATAGACCAGAAGCTGAAGCTCTGAAATCTGAGTGTGGTTTGTATGTGTGTGGTGGTGGGGGGGGGGGTCAAGGAATTTTTATTAAACCATGTTTTATTGTAGAAAGTCTGGTAAGTAAAATTAATTTTAAAATTAAATGTGTACTTGGCTGATGCACACAAGCTGTGATAGTGAGTCTGTCAGCAAAATGAAAGTATGCAATGCAGCTGTTAGTATTTGTACTTTAATCCTGACCAGTAAAAAACAGCTACTTCATTGGGTAATGGGGGGGGGGGTGTTTGTGAATTCATTGAGGTGACTGCCCTTGTTTACTGTCAGTTATGGCTTTGCAAGATGACTGTTTGGGTAAAGTCTGCTGTTGGGCAAGCCTGTAACTACCATTTCTGTGCAATGGACTAAATTAATGCAGCCATTTGCAGTTCATTACTGTTTTGCTTTCTGATTTCAGAGGTTTTTAAGCCAGGTACTTTTGGTAGGCTGTTGGGATGGGGGACTTTCATGTCGCCAGTGTTGGAATGAAATAACCATTTAGTGTTGTAATTCTGGCTTTGCAAAACTCTAATATGTCTGAGGGAGTAAGCAATATGCATACAGGCTGTGACTACGGTCCGGTCTCTGTGCAGCAGATATATTTTAATGCTGGAAGGATCAAAGCAGAAAGTATAATGGGGGCAATGGAATGACTGCCCCTGTTAGTCCTGCAAAGACAATGTAAGCTGTGGCAGTGTGTGCATCACAAATGCATTAATAGTCTTTAATCCTGGCAAGGCCAAGCCAGATAGTTGGTAGGTCATGGCTGTGGAAGACTGTCAATGAAATGAGTGCTGTTTCTGAAGCTGTAAATCATTACATATATACAACAGTGGCACTTAAATCATTTCTGCAATATCTTCATTTCAGAGTTGCAACAACTACAATAACCAGAATGAGTGAACAGAGTGAGCAGAGTGTTACAGTGGCCTATCTGAAATCTATTAATTTTAAAGAGTTGACTCTTGATGAGAAGTTAAGAATCAAGAGGACTGGAAGACCCACACCTGATCTGAAGATAGAGTCTGCAGGTACAAGTAGGTCAAGAACATACACACGCAGCTTCAACAGGTCAGTGTATGACAAACACACCTGGATCTGTGGTTGTGAGGAAACAAACAGCTTGTACTGCTTCCCATGTTTGTTGTTTGGTGGAGAGGAAGCTTGGACATCAAAGGGTATGGATGACCTGAAGAGACTGGAAGAAAAGTCCAGAAGGCATGAACAGTCTGCTAAACATTTTGACAACCAAATGAGTCTAGCAGTGTTGGGAACTGTGGATATCAGGTGTCAGTTAAGTAGTGGATACCAGTTATCAGTAGAAAGACACAACAAGAAAGTGGATGACAACCGTTATGTTCTGTCTGTTTTAATAGAATGCATCAAGATGTGTGGTGCACAAGAAGCAGCTTTAAGAGGCCATGATGAGTCTGAAGAGTCATGGAATCCAGGAATGTTCCGGGCACTGGTAGAATTAGTCTACCAGTTTGATAAGAAGTTGATTGACCACGTGACAACTTCAACTGTTTTCAAAGGAACATCAAAAACTATTCAAAATGAACTCCTGGACTGCATGCTAACAGTATGCAGAGAAGAAATAAAAAAGGAGATTCGTACTGCAAAATTTATAGCAGTAATTGCAGATGAAACCACTGATTTTGCTGGGATATGGCAAATGGCTATTGTATTCCATTATGTTGTCAATGGACAGGTGGTGGAACGTTTTTGGGGATACTTTACACCACTTGGACAGACAGCACAACATATTGCTGTTGTGATAAAACAACAGTTGAAGGAAGTAGTGGGAGACCAGCATGAAAAAGTGATTGCTCAGAGTTATGATGGTGCATCGGTTATGAGTGGTGTTCAGCATGGGGTCCAGGCCATCGTAAGAGAAGAGTTTAAATATGCCTACTATGTACACTGCTATGCCCACCAACTTAATCTGGTAATGCAAAGAGCCACACAACAGAATACTGAAGCAAGGACATTTTTTATAACACTTGGTGGAATTCCAGCCTTTTTCAGTCGTTCAGTTCAAAGACAAGCTGCTCTGGATAATATAGTATCACGACGCATGCCAAGAGTGTCAGGAACACGGTGGAATTTTAACATCCGTACTGTAAATGCAGTGTACGAGAACTTGGAGTCGCTGGCAGAGTGCTTTAATTATTTGTACAAGAGTCCTACATCTGCTACAGCAACTGTACTGGAAGCAAATGGGCTACTGCGATCAGTTGAAGATGACGAATTTAAATTTTGGCTTACTGTCTTCCATCATATAATGCCCCATGTTGACGTTCTGTACAGGCAACTTCAGTGTCGTACCACAGATGCAACTGCTGTTGAAAAGGATGTTCATACATTTTTGGATGCAATTGACAGTGTCAGATCAGGTATCGATGGTATTGCAGAGCAGTATCTACAGACGGAGAACATCAGGTCAAAACGTAGACGAGGGCCATCAGCTTCCCAACCACTGCATGACACCTTGCCAATTGCTGCAAAGGAAGTGTGTGATGTCATAACGTTCCAGGCAACATCACGATTTCAACAAACTGGCCATCTTCAAGCTTCTCAGTTACTTCTGCCTGGAAAGTTTTCAACATACATAAGAGAGTTTCCAGAAAATCTGTTCTCAGGAACAATGGACAGCTATCCATTCCTGATGAGGGGACAACTTAGAACAGAACTTGGAGTGGTGTATCAACGTGAAGACTTTAAAGCAGCTGGCACTGCAGTCAAGTTGTTAAAATTCTTGTTGGACAACTCCTTAACCAGTGTGTTTTCACAGACTTACAAAGTGTTGTTAATTATAGCCACCACACCAATGTCAACTGCTGAGGCAGAAAGGTGTTTCTCAACACTGAAAAGGATTAAAACATTTCTTCGTTCTACAATGGGGCAAGACAGATTGAATGCTTTGGCTATGCTTTCCATAGGAAAGGAGTTAATGCAGAGTATAACTAACTTCAACCACAGAGTTATTGATTTGTTTGCACAAAATAAAGAGAGACGAATGGACTTTATCTATAAGTAACGGAACACAATACACAGAAGAACAAAAGAGGCACTTATTTGCTACTATACTAGTACTACAAGCACTTATGTAACCCAGCCACTGGGGATGCACAAGCCAGTGCATTTCTTCATGCCTGTCCCAAGCCCGGATAAATGGGGAGGGTTATGTCAGGAAGGGCATCACATGTAACCTCATGACAAAATTTTCGTGGGACAATACAGATTTTGATCCAGGATTGGTAGAGGCCCAGGTTAACAATGACCACCACCAGTACTACTGTTAACCAAAAGGGTGCTGGCAGAAATTGGGGGGAGGCTACTGTTGGCTCTAGAAGAGGGGGAAGGCATGCCCAAAGGTAGAGTGTGTTGATTTGGACATGTGCTGACTGCTGAGGAGGGATGCTGGGTATATTGGGAGAAGGATGCTAAGGATGGAGCTGCCAGGGAAGAAAAGAGGAAGGACTCATAAGGTTAGATTTATGGATGTGGTAGAGGAAGTGATGTGGTGACAGAGCAAGATGCAGAGGACAGGAACCAATGGAAACAGATCTGATGTGGCAAACCCCTAACTGGAACAACTGAAAGACTACAAGCACTTATTTGGAACCAGCTGGGGGTCACGTGAATATTATTTGCTTTGGGAGACTTAAAACTGTCCCTTTTGAGCCTCCATGAAAAAGGTCGTGGGAGAAATCCAGTATGACCTGATGTGTTCCAGACCACAGCTTCTCAGGTGCACCATAGCCTCCAGACCACAGCTTCTCCTCAGGTGCAGAAACGGAGTATGAAGTACTGCTTGTAGTATACCGCAGAAGTACTGTTTGCAGTATACTGCAGAGGTAAGTGTTCAAACCAATGTGTGTATGTAACAATGTGTGCTGTGTAGACTATTCAGCATGTGCCATACTGACTGAGCATTTATTTCATGTAAATAAGTATGTCAAGCATTGATCCCATTGCACCATAGCCGCACCCCATCTTGTTGGCCACACCCCATCTTGTTGACTACACCCCGTCTTGCTGGCCACACCCCACCGTGTTGGCCACACCCATCCAGCTGTCTCCTGCAGCCCCCCTTTGATTTGAAGTCACCAGCTGCCACTGGATATGTGTATATATATGTGTACATATATATATATATATATATATATATATATATATATATATATATATATATATATATATATATATATATATATATACATATATATATATATATATATATATATATATATAAATATGTGTGTATATATATATATATATATATATATATATATATATATATATATATATATATACACACACACACACATATATATATATATATATATATATATATATATATATATATATACATAAACACACATACGTATATCTATATATATATATAAATATATATATATATATATATATATATATATATATATATATATATATAACTCATATAACTCAACACAGAGATGAAAAGACTGACAGCACCAGCACACGAACATCCCAGAACACCGACCTACCACTCCAAGTAAGTAACTGCTTGGCCATCCTAAACTAAAATATAAGCCAAAGAAAGCCAAACCCACCTATGTGGGGGGTTCACCCCCCACAACCTTCTATGTGGGGGAGCTGCACTACCACAGGATAAGGGGCAAAGTTCAACAGAATGGCCAAGCGGTTACTTACCTGAAGTGGAAAGTCGGTGTTCTAGGTCATCAGTGTTGTGCAGTCATTGGTCTTTTCGTCTCTGCATTTTAAAAGTTGGGTAAGTGAACTATATATATATATATATATA
>NC_056743.1:1856992222-1857182222 GCF_019279795.1 Protopterus annectens | reverse complement strand
GTATTACTGTCAGTGAAGGGGGCACTGCCATAATGGAATGTGTCTTGTCAGATGAATCTCTCGGACCTGTCCGATGGTACAAGGGAGGCAATCAGCAGCCACAGCTCCTGTACTCACAGTCTAAAGATGAGAAATCAGATCCACGAGTGAATAAAACTGTAAAGGAAGGCCTTAGAAGAGACACTGATCATTCCATCACATTTTCACGTATTCGCTTGGAAGATGCTGGGGTGTATTACTGTGTGAAGTTTAAATCTGACAAGGTAACTGTGGCTACAAATGGATCAGAAACACACCTTTATGTGAACAGTAAGTAAAAAAATATTAATGAAGGAATTAGAAGGAATAAAAAACGATGTAAGTTTGTTATCAATATAGGTTAACAATCTGTGGGTACATAACCTTGCAGTATATGTGCAAACAAAATTATGATTGCAAAAATGCTGTACACTTCAAGTTAGCCCACATAGTATGTTTTATTATCAAGGTATTTCTGTATATGAAAAGTAAACCTAAATAACTTATGCAACAATCAAACAAAACTTCAGCATAAGATGACAGTGAAATGCTTGCAACTAGGATTGTGTCGGTGTGGTTTATTTTCATTTGTATAAATGTATGTCTGCTTAATAAAGATATTTCTTGTTTAGAAAAGGGCAGGAATTGAATAATTTATGTAATGTTGCTTAGGTTATATGATACATAACAATATATGTGAAGTGTAATGTTTGTAAACGTGAACTTGTTAATACAGTTTGATTACTTTTACATAAATGCAAATTTGTCTATGTCACGTGTTATGTCTGCCTATGTCATAAATGATGGCTTAATAAAAATGCTTCTTGTTTAGAAAAGGGCAGGAATTGAATAATTTATGTAATGTTGCTTAGGTTATATGATACATAACAATATATGTGAAGTATAATGTTTGTAAACATGAACTTGTTAATACAGTTTGATTACTTTTATATAAATGCAAATTCATCATTGTCACACATGTTAGTTCAATAAAGTCATTTAAAAAATGACAGGACAACACTACACAAAGGCAAAATGCTCAACCAGCCTGGTCATGTTTGTACAACATTAGAACAAGGGGATGTTTCCTGAGTAATAAGGGTCTTGCAGTTACTAGTAACACCTGTAAATAAAGTCCCACTCAACATTATAGTGTCAGACCTGAACATAGCAGTTTAAAAAAGTTGAGCAAAAAAACAGAACTGAAAGAACACTAAAAATGTAATTTATTGGACATCTGTTAACCAGTATAGTCCAACTGAACCAAAGCCCTTTTTCAGTGGAGGCCCAGGGAGAAAAGCTCCACAGCAGAACAATTACATCATTAAGATACAATGCAAGAATACATTAAACAACATGCAGGCAAATCATATATAACACAGTAATATACAGATGACACTGGCTAGTCGGATACTAAAGTAGAAAGCATTAAAACTATATGTAGATTTACAGAAATAACCTGGTATTGCACACATCAGTCTTCCAGTGATTTTTGGTTTAACCAGACATTCAAGAAGATAAATTACCAGTATTTGTTAGATCGCCAGCTGGGAATGAATACTCTTAGTAACAGGTTATTTAGGAGAGGAAGCAGCTATAAGAATTGGATAAAGGCATGTATGTAAGGTTTGAAGGGAGGTAGGTTAGGGGGGATCAGAATAAAAGGAGAGTTAGGTAAATAATAAGGGGAAGAAAATATACCATGAGACAGATAGTGGAGAGGTTTGGTAAGGAGTATAGTGGAAAAGAATACAGGGACAGCTGGGCTAAGAAGAAGCAAATAAGATCAAATGAAAGAGAGTTTATAGAGGCATGGTAAGAAGAGAGTGACATTAGCAGTATGGAAAAGGGAAGAAGGTTCATGTAGGATACTACAAACACATGTCCAGGTAGTATTGAGGTAATTCTTTAGAATTGTTTTGAAGACATGCATCTGGTCTACTTGTCAAAGTGGTAAGGGAAGTTTGTTCCATGAGAGGGCTGGAAAAGAACTATACAATTTTTGGTCAAAAGAGCTCTTGGGTTTGTAGATTTCTAGGTAATACTGATTAGAGCTTCTAAGAGTATGAGAGTGGTGTACAGGGAGACTAATGAGGAAATGTTAGGGCAGGAGGAGGGTTTGTGTACAATGGAATGAATGAAGGTAAGTTGAGAAAGCTGAACATGGTAAGGAAATTCTAACCACATTAAGGACATAAGTGCAAGACAGTGATGTGACTTTGTTGGTTTGTTACATACAAATCTAGCTACTTTATTGTAGGCGGACTCAAGTTTTGTGAGGAGATTAGATTGTAAGTTAGCTAGTTTTGAGAACTGTAGAGAAGGTTATTAAGGAGGTAAGCATGGGCAAGTGTCTGACGTGACTCAATAGTTAGGAACTTTTTGATTCTGTATACTAGACCCAGTTTTGATGGGTTTTCTTGATACAGTGGAATATGTGTAGGTCAAACTTTAGTTGGTCACCTATAGAAGCTTGGTATGGGCTTCAATCTTAATGATTGTGTTGTTTAGGGATATAATGGTGAATGTGCTGGGACAGCGATTTGGGGAGGAAAAGTAGAAGTTTAGTATTTTGGGAGTTGAGTAAGAGTTGGTTATTGGAGAGCCATGTTTCAATGAGGTTGAAAGATTTTTGTGTAACAGTATATTGGTCAGGGAGAGTATTAGAGGTGGAGATGATTGTTGTGTCATCTGAGTACTGTATTAGGGATGATTGTGGGCCGGAAGTGTAGAGATGATTTATGAAAATATTGAAAATTAAGGGACCAAATAGTGATCCTTGAGGGACACCCATCGTAATGGAGAGGAAGGGGTGAGGAGGAGAGGCATTTAACAGCTTGTTGTCTATTGGAGAGGTAGCTTTGAAATCAAGAAATTATAGGAGAAGAAAGATTGAGTTGAGAGAATTTAGAAATAAGAATAGGGTGAGAGAGAGCATTAAAAACTTTGGAGAGATCAAGAAAGGGACTGGAGACCAGCTTGTTATTTTCTCTGGCCTGGGCAATAGAGTTTACAAAGGAAATGAGGGCTGTTGTAGTACTATTGTGTGGTTAGAAGCCATGCTGTGTGGGTGAGAGCAGATTTTGGTTGATAAGATAGTCAAGGATTTGTTTATGTACACATTTCTAAAGGATTTTAGAAAGAGAAGACAGTATTGCTACAGCCCAGTAGTTGGCTAGGTAAGTAGAGTTTCCACCCTTGTGAAGGGGTATAGTATAGAATTGTTTCCATAGTGAGGGAACAGTGGGTCCCCTTATTGAGCAGTTAATGAGTATGGAAATTGGATAAGCAATACAGTGAGCAGCAGCCTTAAGGTAGAGTGGAGGTAGGTATTCTGCTGATTGGGAGCAAGGTTTTGGTATGAGGAGAAGATTTTTAATGTAGTTTGTAGGACTGGGTTTTAATGAGAAGGAGTCATTGAGCTGAGAAGGAATGAGAGTATTGGAGGGATCAGTGGAGTTAGAGGTTTGTTTAAGTTTGCTAACTGAGTCAATGAAGTTCGAGTTAAAGATGGATGCAGTCTCTTGTGAGGAATTATTAGGAGAGGGGTTTGGAGTACAGGGGTTTTCAGGGTGCAGGATTTGGTAAACACAATGACAAAACCTTTTGAGATTTTTGTTTTGTGTGGTTTGGTGTTTCTGATAGAAGTTTTTCTTATCTATGTTAAGTTGTATTTTAGTTAGGCTACATAGTTTCGTATATGTTTAGTAATCAGTAGGCAGTTTAGTCTTTGTCCAAAGCTTCTAGGCAATATTTCTTCTCTTTACCAGGGAGAGTATAGCCTGTGTAAACCAAGGAGAGCATCTAGTTTTGTGGCTTTTAGTCTGAAGAGGGGCAAGGGAGTTGAGAGTGTTACGGAATATAGTGTTAAATTTATGGATAGCATCATCTTGGGAAAGATTAAAAAGGAAGGACCAGTTAGAAGAAAGAATGTTGTTCAAGGAGTGAGGATGAAAGCTGGCAAGTTTTTGGCATTCAATGAGTTTATGTGGTTGAGGAAGATGAGGAGTGAACCTTTGACCACAAATAGGAGAGTGATCACTGATGGCATTAGGTAGGGACTGAGGGTTGTGATAGAGATTAGGGCTGGAGACTAGAATCAAGTCAATTATAGATGAGGTGTTGTTTTTTTTTTTAAAGTGGGTGGGAGTAGAGATGTGCTGGGTGAAGCCATGCATGTTAATACTGGAGCTTAGACAGGAGGAATTAAGAAATATCCAACTGATATTTACATCACCAGGCAGGGCACTCATGAGGTATGTTGTTAGAAAACCAGGAGAAGATTTGCTCTGGTATGGGTATATTATCTCCTGGTTGTATGTATATAGCAGCAATAGTTAAGGTTTTATGTTTATTGAGGTTACAGTTGACAGTTACCAATTCAGCAGGGTAGAAGGAAGAAGGATTAGGCAAGAGAGATAGGGTGAGATTATTAGAGTAGACTGTTGCAATGCCTCCTCCTATTTTGGTGTTCTGTCAAGATGAAAGATGTTGGTATGGTGATATGGTATGGATAGTATGGTAAAGATAAAAGGCAAGTACAGTGGGGTCCAGGATTTTAAATGAATATCACCAGACAGATGTAGGGTATTGCAAGGGTAGAGAAATCTGCTCTTGAATAACTGTAGTATATGTTATTTAAATTTAGTTTTAGGATGTAATGAGTGGAGAGGTGACATTTTGATCTTGGGAATACTAAGGTTAGTTGTTAGGATGAGTGTGGGGGATATTTTAGAATAGTATTGTGTTTCAGTGTGTAGGATGTAGTGAGGTAATGTTGGATGGGGATGAAGTGGTTGTATTTGTGTGTGATAAGAGATGAGGTAAGAGATGCAGAAGAGGAAGGTTGAGCAGAGAAGGTAACAGCATTATGAAGGCAGAGAAGATTAATGAGAGGAAATGTATTAAGTAACAGTAAGGAGAAACACACCTTGTATAAATGCTGGGCTGTGTAACAGGAAACACACCCTGTATAAATGTAGGACTGTGTAACAGGAAACACACCCTGTATAAATGTAGGACTGTGTAACAGGAAACACACCCTGTATAAATGTAGGACTGTGTAACAGGAAACACACCTTGTATAATGTAGGACTGTGTAACAGGAAACACACCCTGTATATAACCTGCAATGTGACTAATGGACTGTTTTTCTCTCTCTTCCCACCCCTTATCTTCATTTATTTATTATTGTTATTCATTGGTTATGGTTTACTATTAACTCATTCACTCCAATGGAGCTCAGGAACTTTACACTGTAACTTCCAATGGGCGGAGCCCAAGCCTTTTGACAGAATCAAATTATGTCCTCACATTTCAAACAAATGTTCGTATCTCTGGAACCATAAGGGTTATGAAAGACGTATAAATAGCAATCTCTTCAGCACATACTATTTTTACAGTGTTAGTATTTTTTAGGTTCTATGTCTTAAAATCAATTTTATAATTCACAGTAAACACAGTAACTATTATATTTGTAATATTTTGTAAACAACTTACAATATCTCAGCAACCACAAACGTTACATGCATACTGTCAGCAGCATTTTATTCATCTAGCTGAGAGCTTTCATATGATGCTAAGGGGTTCTGTATGTGTTACTTGGTTGTTGAGATATTTAGAAAAATGTGAAAATTATATCTGAAAAATTAATTTTATTTGTACCCAAACCACTGTGCTGTTACTCTGATGCTTACTGTGATGGATTTGAAGTCTTCTTAAGACACTCAGTCTTGCTGGCTGGATTCTGCTGAAATCAAAGTCTGGTTATAGTTGCATTCACAGTCTGTTGCATACAGAAACATGCAGAATATACACTGATGAGAGAATATACTTTGCAGCACCTGTCTTTAAGAGCAGTAACCAATAACTTTTTATAATAAACCACACTTACTTATGTTACAGCTTCAGAAAATGTTCTACTTTACTTCTCATATAGTACAGATGATGTGAAAGATATAACATTTACCTCAGGACAAATGTGTCCCTACCATACCCCTAACATAACAGGATTTAATACAGACTTTATATATATTTTTAGTTAAACACACACCCTCTTGGTTTTGGAAAGATACTGCCTTGATGACGCAAATGCTGACACATCTGTTCTTGTGCAAATGTTGATAAGTAAACTGTCTTTAAGGAAATGCCTTGTGGATTAGAAAAGCATATTTTTCAACTTTCTTAGAAAAACATGTCCTGTTGTCAGTTCATTAAAGAAAGCAAATTACATTCTTGTCATGTTTATAAGAAGTCAGCTTTCTTGATGTGTGTGTGTGTAATACAATCATAAGCAAGTTCCTTATTTTTTAAGCCACAGTCATTTAGCATGGATGCTAATCACATATTACTAAACTCTGTTTCTGCATTTAAGCAAGCTTTATCTTATTCCTTATTGATGTTGCATATTTGTAGCAGAGTTACTTTCAACCTTAATATATTGTTGAGCATAATCTTCAATTCCCTCTTTTTATTTTTAATGTACTCTTTTATTAACTCTTTCCACCTGTTGAATTAACTCTTTACTTTTATTGATTATTTTATATCAAAAGATTAGAGATAGTCTAATATCTATAAGAGGCAAAAACTATGTGCTACTCCAAGCATTTATACACTGCTGAAAATATGCAGTTTCAATGTCATTTTAACCATAACATTGTGGTCATGTCTCTTAACTGTCCATTAACATCTTGGTTGACAGTGAAGTGAATATAAAGTACTGAACTGGGCTTAGATAATAAATATTTGAATGCAATTATTTCAGTATATTTAATACTTGAGGATTAAAAAAAACATGATGTATATACTAAAGAATGCTATGTACATATTAGTCCATTAGCTGTATGAATACAATATTTAAGTTTCCTTTAACTAACCAATAAGATTCCAACTTAAAATCAGTGATAATATTACAACTTGACAAATTACTTTTAAACTTATTACAATGTATCCTGTACAGTATGTATTTACACAGACTGTTTGGTATTCATGCATTTCAATCTAGTAGCTATCCTGGACCCAATTTTTTTTAAAACATGGTTTTTCACACATATGTGTTACTAGACATTAATTTCATTTGTAGTGGATTATTTTGTATTTGTACATAGTCCAATCTACAAATTTAGTAACATTAACATCAAGCAAAATCTTGGAAAATTCTTATGTTTCTATAGGAGTATCTAGTGAAATTGCCACCAGAGGCAACTATGCTTTTTGCATACCAATATTGTCTTGACAAAAACATATTAAAAATAGTGACAATTCTTGTTCAATTTTTTACATATCTTTACTCTTTCTTGTATAGCTTTAATAAAACAATTTTAAGTCATCTCTTGTATAACTTTACAGTTTAACAGGTTGTAAATACAATTTAATATTAAACAATACAATAATAACAAGAATGATAGCTATTAGCAACTTGTAAAATATCTTATCCTGTCAGGTTTAATCCAGTTTACCAATATTTTTAATGCACTAATACCTGTTTTTCCCTCCCCCCTGAAAGAGTATTGTCAAGAAGGAATGAGATCTTTCTTCCTGTATCTTTATTTTATACCCTTTTGCAACACATGCTGCTCACACAGTCAGTGTAAACTGATAAAGTACCCCTCCCCCTGTAGTATTACACTATTGTTTATTTGCTTTATAATGTACATCAGCCCAAAACTTTGGTTAATACATTTGCTTTATTAGGTTTTTAATCTATAGACCTTTGTCTGATTTGATCATCTTTTCTATTTTTAATGACAGAATATATTTTCTTATGTTGCCTTTGCTGTCTTCTACTACTACTAGTGGTTATTTGTACCCTCCTGTATACTTTATTTTAACTGTATGTATACTACAACCCATCTGTTGGCTATACTTGATGTAACTAAAGTTTTTTTTATTTTTATCAGTGACATATATGCACAATTGTGATTTTTTATTATAATTACCAAATAGTGTTGCATGTGAACATTTTAACAATTATGTTTTAATAACAATAGGTTTTTAGAAAAACTCAAGCTACTTGTCTGGCAGTCTTGTTTCTTATCTTATCTGCTAAACATTTCCTGTAACTATTCATCCAGTTTAGGAAAGTCTGAGCTCACATTTCAGTTAACCCTTTTAGCATTTTTCCTTTAATCATCTGTTAGTAAAATGCAGTTATAAAACACTTTGTATTATATTTGTGATTTGCATAACTATGCAAACTAAACACTATTTTACAATTAGCTTATATATTTTTTTAATTTTTTATTTCGGTATTTTTTTATTTATTTATTTAACTGCTCTGCCATTCATTTTACTAATTCCATCTGTGATTTTATTTATTTTTAAAATTCAGAACTTTAAATGTTTGGTGTGGTGTTACTGTACAATTATAAAAAAATGTAAAAAATAAATAGATATTAGCTTAACTAACACGTTTATATTTACATTATTTATATTTGCTGTCGCCTGCCTGTTATTCTTGTACATTGTATAAAAAGAAAATACATGCATGTCAGGCTTGTCACTTTAAATCTTTATACAAGCATGTCAGTGTTGTGACTTTAAATCTTTACTCTTATTAATTATTTGTATTACATTTTTATACATTAGAACTGTTTTGTTTACCTTTTGACTATGCTATGAGAATGGCAGTCATATGCTCTACTTTACTGTATTACTGATAAATATCTTGCTTTAACTGTATGGAAGTTTTGAACATTTGAAAATGATTTGTATTTTGCCATCCTACCATGTATGCATAACCATTTTCAAAACACAAACATATTGTAAAATATATCTCTTTTGTACAGATCAGCTGTAGTTTTCTGCTCTTTCCCAATGTATGTAGGAAGTCAGTCTCTGTCAGTTCAGCTAATCTATTTTCTTCATCCTGTAACTGCTGTTGAAGAGTTTCCTCATGGTGTGCCTGATATGTCTCAGGAACCTGTTCTGCTGAATCTGAAACTCCTATGCACTTTTGAAAAAATGTTTGTATAACTTGTCTAAACTTCCTGAACTCATTGTGTCTGTCTCTTAGAAGTTTATTACATTCTTTTCTAACAAAATGTACTAGAGGTCCTGTCAGTAACTGATTTGACTCCTGTTGTAACTCTGAGATTAGCCTTTTACATGTGGTGACAGAACATAACTGTTTAACATCTGAATCACACAATAAACATGTGTCATACTCCACATGGTTTTCTTTCAGATACCAGTCAAATATTGTAATACATTTGCATAATGTCTTACTATCAACCTGCCCTAATGTTTTACATTTACTAATGTGCTGTGTATACCAACATAGCAATTTACTAAAGCTTGGTTTACATTTGCTTGAATTATGTCTGAAAATATCCATACTGTCTAATAACATCCAAACTGTCTAATATCTAAACTATCTTATAATATGCAAACCAATAGCATCCACACTAAAAATATGTGACAGAAAAAGTCTTACCAGTTAGCAAGAAAACAGGTGATAAGGCTGTTGTTGCTGATGGTTGGAAATTTTTCAAAGTCACTTGAAAAGCTGGTGAAGCACAACAGGCAGCAGACTGCTGTGTAAGTAGATATCCACCTTTTCCTGGAGAATTTATGACACTGTGACTTGAACTTCAGTCTCACTCTGGATGTAGACGTCTAAAAAACTTTACTACCGCAAGCTGCATAAACTAGAATACTTCTGTTTAGGATTTACACATACGTACAAATGTTAGTTACTGCAATTTGACTGAAGTAACCCTCTGCAGGGCTTACCATCACTCTCTCTGTGTTCAAATGCAGATTTTAGGTTCAAATGCAGGCTAGCTTGCCATTGAAAAATTAATTTTATTTGTGCCAAAACCACTGTGCTGTTTGATGCTTACTGTGATGGATTTGAAGTCTTCTTAAGACACTCATTCTTGCTGGCTGGATTCTGCTGAAATCAAAGTCTGGTTATAGTTGCATTCACAGTCTGTTGCATACAGAAACATGCAGAATATATACTGATGAGAGAATACACTTTGCAGCACCTGTCTTTAAGAGCAGTAACAAATAACTTTTTATAATAAACCACACGTACGTCTGTTACAGCTTCAGAAAATGTACTACTTTACTTCTCATATAGTACAGATGATATAAGAGATATAACATTTACCTCAGAACAAATGTGTCCCTACCATACCCCTAATATAGCTGGATTTAATACAGACTTTATATATATTTTTAGTTAAACACACACCCTCGTGGTTTTGGAAAGATACTGCCTTGATGACGCAAATGCTGACACTTCTGTTCTTGTGCAAATGCTGATAAGTAAACTGTCTTTAAGAAAACACCTTGTGGATTAGAAAAGCATATTTTTCAACTTTCTTAGAAAAACATGTCCTGTTGTCAGTTCTTTAAAGAAAGCAAATTTCATTCTTGTCATGTCTGTAAGAAGTCAGCTTTCTTGATGTATGTGTAATACACTCATAAGCAAGTTCCTTATTTTTGTAAGCCACAGTCATTTAGCATGGATGCTAATCACATATTACTAAACTCTGTTTCTGCATTTAAGCAAGCTTTATCTTATTCCTTATTGATGTTGCATATTTGTAGCAAAGTTACATTCAACCTTGATATATTGTTGAGCATAATCTTACAATATCTATATAAATTAACATCATGAAAACAACAGTTAATATCTCTTTATCTGCACTAGACAGAGGTCAAACATTAATGCAGTTGAGTTAATTGTTCAGGCTTTAAATTAAATAATTTAAAACCATGTACATAGTATGGTTTTGGAATTATTGATGCAAATATGAACAAGCAATATATGATGCCTAGAGGCATCAGTAGGAGTTAACTGCAGATTAACCTGGAGGCGTCACTCAGATGTAATGAGTTAACACATGATTTACATTAACTGTATTTTGGGACATGTGTTTTATTATTGTTATGTACTCTTATGGCTGCATATTAACATATCTTGTTAAATTACCTATTTTGTTGGCCTTATGCTGTAACTTTTACTGGCATGCTGTTAACATACTGACTGTTTTGTTATTTAATGTTGTGTTACACATAATATGCATTGATATATAAATGGGTTATTTCCAGTGTTGTGCCATGTTATTATTACTAACAATGATTTGTTCATGACTAACCTATACTTATTGCTATACCTCAGTTACCACAGCACATCAAGGTAGGCCAGTTCTGGCGGATCCACCTACCTTGCCCCAAATGGCCATGGCACCAGGCTCCAGCATGTCTGGGACCCAGACCAGTGGTGCCCCCTCTGCTGCCCCTGCATGACCTGTGGCATAGGGTAGGACTGTCTCAGATGAAGGGGCTCAGCCTCCTCCTGGGAGCAGTGGTGGAGGGGCTGGTGTCACCCAGGCTCAACTGCTGGTCATGGTGTGCAGGACTGTTCATTGTAGCTATGAACACCACCTGCACTGGATTGAGGGCACACTGGCCAACCTGGTGGGGCAGCCTCACCCTGGTGCCCAGCCTCCAGCTACCCTCAGGCAGTGAAGGAGCAATGCTGACAGTCCCATGGGTGGGGATGTGAGTCATGCTGCTGCCATCTGGAGGCACATGGTACTCTGATTCCACAACATCCTCCCAATCCAAGGTGTTCACTCCCCTTATGTGTCACACACCACTCCTGTCTGCTGTCTTGTCTGTCTTATCTGTTTGCAAATGCACCCTCTCTTACCCAACGTACCTCCCTCATATGTACCTATGACCCTTCCACAATATTCCACACTCACCTTAAAAAAATGGGCACCTGCCCCCAAAAAAAAATATCATCCCAAATATAGCTCTCCATTTTGCGCACATGTCCACTGGACACAAGTAATTTGATCCAATTGGCTTTACAATGCAGTTATGTCATCCTCACCCCTCTCTCTGGGGTGAAGAGTGCAAACACATGTACAAATCTGTCAAAGTACAGAGCTGTTGTTGTACAAGAAATGGATAGCTATGGTTCTTTCCTACACCCTTTCTGCACATCCCTGCCTGCCTTTCACTATGTTTTTCCCCTGCTTGCCCCCATTTCACCACTTTCCTATCACCTGCTTTTTCTTTTCTTTATACTTTTTAGCATGGAGCTGCATGGCATGCCACACTCTGCACCTTCTCTTAGCTCAGCTAAATAGAGCTTTAATGATTAAATGTGTTTATAACATTGTCAGACACTTGTACAAAATAAACATCTCTGCCATGTTTCAAACCCAAGTACATCGCACCTACAGTACACTGCATTGACCCAATCCACCACACAAATCTTGATTAAAATAGGTGTTTTCACCAAAACATCATTAGGCATGTCTCAGCGGAGCTGAGTGCCACCCAGCACCATAAAAACTAGAATTAAAAACCTATGGGAAAAATGAGAGTGTACCTTGGATTCTGGTGCAATGATACTCCACTAGACAGCCAAAGACAGTAAGTAAGTGAGGCTTATGATAGCAGATAAATGTGCCTTTTATCAGCAACATGTAGAAAGATACCTAGTAAGGCATCAATGGCAAAGTACATGTTCAGCTGGGACACTGGTGCAGAAATACAGCCATGTAAGACTATGCACATACTGATGGATGCAGACAATGTGTGTCACAGCCTGTACGTCTGCACATGTACCTTGCAAATACATCTGCTGTAGCAGTAAATCAGTAGAGCAGTCTCTTAAATGGCTTGCATGCAGTATATTTTGCCATGCACAGTCCTGGGTTCAAATCCAGTCATGTGTTGCAGTTCAATTACATTATTGTGAAGACAGCAAGTAAAGACTGGCTCATACAATCTGTGTCTACACAAGTTTTTGCAATGAATGTACTGCTATCCAGTTTTGCAAGTCAAAGGTCTGCAGGTAGGGACACACTGCACATATCCATGTAGCATAACTATATGTCACCTACTACTCTGTCATTGGCACTGTTGCATAACCAATGTACTTTAATCACATGCCTCAACTGGACTGTAAAGGGTATCCCTACACTGGCTCTGCCATAACAACACAGCTGCCACAGCTACCACATTTGTCCTCCAGAGTGTTCACATTCCCCCACAGCCACACTTACATGTACAACATGGTGTCCTCCAGAGTGTTCACACTCCCCCATGTATATTAGCTGCAACAGCAGGTACAGCCTGTAGCATACACAGCTGCATGTAACAGTAGCTGCTACAGACCTATTATACTTCCCAACCCCATAGGACAGGGAATCCAGACACAGCCATACTTAATGGGGGGACAAAGGCCCAGAGATAAGGATATGTTTTACAGTTTGCTCTTACAAAGATAGTAAGTTGATAGAATAACAGTTATTGTATTAGCATGCATATTCTGATGGATATGAAGTCTGACACTCAAATGTGTGTCGCTCATTACTGATTTCAACCCACAATGATTTGCCAGTGATTTGCCAGATGACCACAATGCCATGGGACACTGACCGCACATATGAGGCAAAACTGTGGACATACTGCATAAATCTCTACAGTTGACAGCTATGATACTTACCCTCTGTGATGCTGTAGTCTCCACACCTCATTAATATCCATCTGAACAGCTAAGAAAGGGGCCAAGGTCTACATGAAGGCCTGATATATTGCACTGTGGTGGCATGTCATTTGCTAATGATAGTGCAATTCAGCTGTTTTGGCTGAATTTACCATATCAGAGCCACAGACTGGTGGAAAGATAAGTACCTGCTAATGAGCAATACCTTAAAAAGGCAAGCAGCTGGTTATGGGGAACAAGTCTGTATGAGATTTACCTCACACAGAGAACGTATTTGTAAAACATTACTAGAAGCAATGCCTAACATACTTGTCAACCTCTTACAGCAACTTATCTGGAAAAAGACATAATTAATGGAGGGAGCGAGGGACAAAGGGCCACAATTAGGGACATTTGTTAAATATTGCTCCTGCAAATTAAGAAAGTTAATAGGATAACAGGTATTACAGTAGCATGACTGTATTCTGAAGGGTATGACATCTGAAACTCAAATGTCTGTCTTTATTTTCTGACATCAATCCAAAATGAATTGCCAATAATTTGCCAGAAATCCACATATTTGTGTGGAAATGACCAAAAATATTAGACAAAAAGCTTGACATTCTGTGAACATATGTATAGTTGAGTTGTATGATGATTACAGGGAACGTATACTACAGTAGGTTTGCATTGTTTTCTGTCATTGTGACACACTGGTGTTGCTGGACTGTCCCCATATAGTCATTGTAAAAGCACACCTGCTATTTGTCTGGCAGTGGTTGCATGACATAATAGTGGGAGGATGCCCATAGGGGACACATCGCAGTAGATTGCAGTGTTGGGTGTTGGAACATACAGCAGAATCTGTCATGGCACACAGGGACATACCCCAGTATTGCTACTATCTTGGTGGTATCCACACACGGAGTGCATTGCCAGACTGTGGGGTATGACATGTAAGGGAGCAGTGGATAGTGCAGGCCATCATGGGATGGCTGAATCTGTACATAGGACATGTCCATATATCTGGGCCTGTAATGTGTTCCACATTTGTTGTCTTTCAGGACCCATGTACTGCAGACAACATGCCCCCTTCTCAGATGTGGAAAATGAGATAATAGTGAATGCACTAAGGCAGCATCATCAGATCTTGTTGTCCAGGGAAGGCATAATCGGGAACAGTGGGCAGGATTGTGGGCAGACCTTGCACAGGATGTCAATGGGATTGGTTAGCTGGACAGGACCTATGAGCAGGTCCAACACTGAGCCAGAGACATAGTGAATGCTGCATGATGAAGGGCAGCTGATGTTGCCAGGGATCATGCCACCACTGGTAGATGGCTTGCAGTGGAACAATCCCTCTCAACTCCAGAGGAATTCCTGGTGAACCTAGGAACACATGACAGTTCCCAGTCATCCATCACACCATACATCGTTAAGGTGAGTGCCACATTGTCCACAGCAGAGGAGCATCCAGGTAAGCTTACTGTGTTCACCATTATAATACTGTATCAGTCACTGTGTCAGGCTGTACATACCTGTACGTGTGTGTCAGGTCTATCTGCATTGGAGGGTTGGGGTTTAAGCTCAGCTGTGCACAAATATTCAGAATGTCAGCAATACATCCAGTATCACAGTAGCTACTGTACAAGTGGATATATGCACATATTACCTTGTAGTGCTGCAACATTTGGTGGTGCTGACAATACCTGTCCCTCACCTTTTCATAGGTCCATCAGGTGTTGCCCAAGCCCAGGGTCCTGTACCTGGTAAGCATGATACTTTTGTTTTATGGATCATATATATCTTATAAAAGGTAAGGGCTGCCATATTGCCTTATGTACAAATGTTGTGTTTAGCCAGAGTAGAATATTTGTACATTCCATTCTGAAACAGTTAACTACAGTTCATAGACTGGGTAATCACAGTTGTGCATTTTTATGAACATTAACACATTTGCATTTATAGTTATGAGTGACTTTGCAACCTCATATACATGAGGCAATTACTCCAAGATGCCTGTTCAAACACTAAAGGAAGATGGTACATACCTGAGGCAATGAAACTAATACTGGCATATCATTCTCAAGGTAGGTGTACTGGGTTTTATGTGCAATTCCATCATGTATAATGTCATAATGCATACCTTACAGGTATATTGTACTGGAAACTTTAACTGGATGTGGCTGGTGCATATTATAAAGGCCTTGGCTTTTATGTGTATGTTGTTGTGAGGTTGCCGGTTGTGCATGGGAGCGGAGGTGAGAAGATGTGAGACTGGTAATGCAGTTGTGGATATTCATCTGTATGAGTCTGTGTGGATTACCATACATAATAGTGCAGGTAGTAATGTACTGCTTTAGTCTTAGTTTTCACAGGTGACGGGGGGGGGGTTGGAGTGTGTCCCCTTCACAACCTCATGTCAGTGTCTCATCGGACTCTGATGATGATGGTGGCCATAGTGAGGCACTGGTGGGGTTGTCAGGGGCTGAATCTGTCCTAGAGGTTGGCATCCCTCTACTGCCCCAATTATCTCCACACACATTCAGTATGGTCATACATACCCAGTTCCTCAAGGCCACAGATACTGAACAGTCAGAGGGCAGAGACATTAAACAGGGAAGTGTGGCAACTATGGCTCCAGTGAGTGTAGACACTGGCCATAGCCAGAGAGCTAGCGAGGTCCCACACAGCCAGACTGACAGGGGTGCTTGGGGAAGGCCTGCTGTCAGCCCACCACTTGTTGTTGGTGTCACATCACGGGTCACTCGATGTAGGTATTCGGCCATCATGGAGGCACAGGCATGTTCTGAATGGAATACCAGATGTATGCTTTGGGTTATGGATGCAGCACATTCTGACATCTGTGACTGCCTCCACTGCATTGAGGACACCCTAAATTGGTTCACTGCTGCAGTGGACAGACAGTGTTTGTCTTGGACTGCACATTGTCTGTGCTGGACCATCTGGTTGGAATTAAGCATTGAACACGTGGATGTAGGTCAGCAACACCATCTGCTGAGTGTCCATGTGGCTGTGCACAGTCATGTTCCCATAATGGCATTACCTCCAGCGCTACAAAGGGAAGTGTGCAACACCAAAATGTGGCAGGCCATGGGTACATGGGTCTGGGTGGTCCTGCAGGGGACACAGCCCCAGTAGTCAACAGTCACTGTTGGCTACTAGCATCACATCTGATCTTGGGCATGGTGGTGCCATTGTAAGTCCTGGCAGAGCCACTTTCCATGTTCATGGCCAGAGATGGTGAACTGTCCACTCTACCATGTATGGTCCACAACTGTCCAACATATATATGTGTAGGTCTAGCACTAGACCTGACTGTGTACACACACACACTCAAGCACCACTGTCACACTGTCACATGTAGGTCACTTACAGACACACATGGCACTTCTCCATGGCCTATGTAACGTGCACCCCCTTTCTGACTCACACTCATGCTGTCAACTGTTTGGTACAGCCTAGGCCTCCAGCACCCCCCACCACACCCTGTGCATGTGATGATACCTGTACCACATTCCTTGCCATCAATATAGGGGAAATGAAGCTATGTGTCTGATGCACAGGATGACTATATTACTTGACATGTACTTGTGTAGTGCAGTATTGTTTTGCCATGCCACTTTTTGTGGTCCACAACAGATACTGTATGCTGGCATGTGTCATGACTACTCATCAAACTTTGTGTACCTTATGTTGTATAATGTTGTACTGGCAGTAGTGTTGCACAATGACAGATGTGTCATGGCCTGTGTATGTTTTTGTTCCAAGGTGTCTGAGGGGATAAACTATGGACATATGGCAGCAATACAGTGGCAAAGGATGGCATGACAGCACAGCAGAAATATGATGTCAGTAAGGTAAGACAGTATATGTGCATAGCTCCATAGGTGCATATATGTATGACAGTATAACAGGGACAATGGGGGCAGTCAGCATAATCATGCATTGATACTTTGTGAAAAGATCTGCTACCCTTGAAACATGTCTCCTGAGTTTACAGAACATGCAAATCTACAAGGTGTGGTGATGGAGTTGACACATCTACAAATATCTTGTGTCCAGTTCAGACAAATGGTGGACATCAGTTATGACTGTTGTGTTCTGCATCTCATTGTGTAACCTGCACATGATGTATGTGATGGCAGATGTGCGTTTTACATGCATGGGGAGCCTGTGTCATGCAGGGTGTACTGTCTGTGTAACATAGCAGTCTCCCCAGTATGTACTATGTCTACCACATTGATATTGTAGGTGTGTACAACATGTGGGACATGTGTCACTCCTGTCATGAAAACGCAGGGGGTACATAGTGAGATCTGACACCTTCCTATATGGGGACATACATATCCCCATCATAGCAGTTAATAGATGGACTACATTTGTATGGTCATAACACAGACACCATATGATGTGTTACCTACACTGTGTATTGTTGTACCATGGCACCTGTGTGGCTGCTATAGTTGTACATTCTGCCTGTGTGGTAATATGGAAAGGGTGCCATTGCACACAATGATGTAGTGCTGGCTAACACATTCAGTATAGCAGTGACAGTCTGAAATTTACATCCATGTGGAACCTGTTGGTATTGGTGGCACAACAGTGAATGCATCCCTACATCCTCAAAAACAGTGACCATCAAAGGTTACATCACTGTGTGTTCATACCTTCATGTGTCATGGCCCCAGTGTGTGCAGTGTGCAGACGCTACATTACTGTGCTGGGGTGGATAATATCCCACAGGATAGTAATGTGCAGTGGTTGGCATGTCGCCTGTGTCAGTGTCACAGACATCTGACTGTGGTTTAGGCCATCTTGGATAACTGTTGGATCTATATGGGTGCCAGTGACAGCTTGTAATATGCAACCACTGAAAGTGATGTGACTGCAGAGATGGAATACCTAGAAGGGGTATGGCATTAATGGTGGATGGCGAACCCCACTGGTGAATGGCATCAGTGCAGCATAGGTCTTGAGATGGTATGTTCCCAGAATATGACTCTCAGACACTAGAGTATACACCAGCTGACAAACCAGTCTGCACATGGCATACACATTTGACAGCATGCCCTGCTGCCCTAAAAATCCCATACATCTTGTCATAGCATTCAACAGGGACATGGGTGGGGGTATATCAGGGCATACAACATCCAGACTGAGCAAAGCTGTCTCACTATACAGCCCATTCAGGCAACATGTTCAAAGCATCCACTGAGGCATCCGTGATACTGTCAGTGTAGGAGTCACTACATGGCCCATTAATGGCAGACATACGCAACATAGGGACATTTGACTCCAATAGCTGTTCTGTAATCAGCAGTGCTCAACAGGGAAACTCCCCAGTCTTCTATGGCTTGGACTGCATCTCACCACAGTACATGCGGTTACTGACTGACTGTTGCTGACAATGTTGGCTGCTGCCTGCTACTTGTGAGCACTCACACAGCCACTGTGTTATGTCGGTGTCTTACATGACAGCATTACAAATACATGTCTGGTGACATGGTAATGGCCATAAACCCCAAATGAATATATATGTACTATCCTTTCCATCGGGAAGGCCTATGTCCCCAGTTATTAGCACAGCAGTCCCTACTTGTGATATACATACTTAGGGGTGACAGGTAGCCACACAAACCTGGACACATGGGTGTACAACTCATATGCCACACATCAACATGTCTGTACAGTGGTATGGCAGGAATCATATGGCATAGCTGCGGCCACAGTCAATGGTGGGTGACATACCCATACCCTTCATATACTCTTCCCTCAGCATACCATCTGACTACAATGGCCATGTGTTGGCATACCTTTCCAAACTGTAGTAGCATTTGTAGATGATACTATGGCTACTCACAGGGTTACATCACATCTTCAGTATGTCCTCACTGCTGTTCATCTGCAATGTATGTCAGTGCCACCTGTGCCATTCAGAGTAATCATATATAATCTGTGCCATGCACACATGACAAGGTGTGACCCTGCTTCATTGCAGACGCTGCCTATCTGTAGGAAGCATAGTAGATGGATTAGTCACTGTAAGGACCTTAACCCACTGTGTAACATTAGTAGTACATGCTTGTCAGAGACATTTGTGTAGCAGATGTAATGCACCCTTGACACAAACTGTCCATACTGGTATGGTACAGAGATCACTTCAGTGCACCTCCGCACATGCCATCTCTATGATTGACTGGTGAATGTCATCTCAACACTGGGTCTGTGGTTCCATCTCTCATGGACTTGGGCAATATGTGCTCTTCCTGTGATGAGGGGTAGTGATCCCTCCAATAGTGAAGGCTGTATGGCCATTATGCTACTGATGTGCACAGCTCCTATTGCTCTGTGACATGATGTACAGTGCAGTTACAACCTGACATGCACGTATAGCCACATTCAGGCTAGCAGCACTTCCACTCACTGCACACAGGACATGCCGCGGCACACACATAGTGGATGTTGGCTACATGTACAGTGGAACACATACCTATGCAGTGGTATATACTACAGAGGACAGTACTGGATGCACACACCACACCTCATATCTGCTATTACTGTCCATGTAAGACACATAATGCTTATTGATATCAGCAGGCCATGTTGTGGTCAGTCATTTGGGAGGTCACATCATCCACAACCAATAAAATAATGCAAAGCCCTACCAATGTGTATGTTACAAAGGTTATTATATGTATGTGGTATGGATATACACACACACACACACACACACACACACACACACACACACACACACACACACACACACAGCAAGTTGGTTGCTGTGAGCTTAGAATCCCTACCTGTTAAGAGTTGCACACTTTAGCTGGTAGCACTTATTGCATGCACCACAGAGTTGATGTGATGTTAGATTGTCAGCCAGCACCCTTAAGGTGGATGACATCAGCAGGCCTTGTAGAGGAGGATGATTTAGAGGCCAGCAGCTAGTTCCAGGGCCAAAAAGTGAATAACCATTGCCCGGGGATAGCCCATAAGAGCATCTCTGTAGTGCTGCAAAAGGATATATTTACACACACACAGTTGGCTGATGTGGGAGCAGCTACGTATGTACTGTGGCACACTACAGCTCACAGTACTTAACACATGTGCCACAGGTTACATCTGTTGTCTATGTAATTGCAGGCACTATGCTTGTGTAGTACACAATGTAGCCTTGTGTTGGACAGCATGTGTGGCCTGCAGAGTGATATTCCTCGGTACTGTTATTGTATCTAGTGTCCTAGGAGTGGGATACCTGTTAATATCCCTGCTATGTGTGTACAGTTACCAGTATGGCCATATGTGGCTGGTTGCAGTTAGATAGGCAAACATGTGGCCAGGTAAAATTTGGCCTGTCCAAGGCATGCGTTGAAACCATTATACATTGCACCACCTGTTCACCTGTGTCTGTCTGCATGGTGACATTCCATAGGCACGGGGGTCTGTGGGTGAGTGGATAATGTACTGTTGTGGCCTTGGTTCGGTTCCTTTGGACAGCTGTTCAGCATTCCAAGGGTACGTGGGGAAATTCATACATCCCCCAAATGTATATATATATATATATATATATATATATATATATATATATGTGTGTGTGTGTGTGTGTGTGTGTGTGTGTGTGTGTGTGTGTGTGTAACAGGGATGTCTCTATAAATGTTGCTGTGTGTGTACATTCTGTATATGTGTTATGTAGCTATATGTAGATATAGCTATAGATATAGATATAGATATAGATATAGATATAGATATATCGGTATTATATGTATTTGAGGTACATGCTGATAGACACACTAATCATGTGAAAGGGGGATAGGGACAGACAGATATGTATATGTAGCTGTCTGCATGTACAGATGTAGTTCCACATAGCAGGTCTTTATGATGAAGAGACAAGAGAATTGTGCTCAAGTTAGCTAAGTGTAGGAGCATACTCAGTGGGACTGTCAGTACTTAAAGGTGCCTCCAGGCCAGGACTACCTGTACTTCAGTCTGGGATTTTGTGTGCCACAGACATTGACAGCTGCACCTGTTTCTACAGTACAGCATTTCCCTGAAATTCCCCATGGCATTCCCCGGCTGTGTGCTGTAGTTAATATGTGACTGGCGTACATAATGTAACACCACACACAGGGTGACAGTCTGCATACCTCTCACTGTACATGTTTTTTGCAGAATGTCCAGCATTTCACCCCATATTTCTGGCTTGTTCCTCATAAATTAGTGGTGTTCTGGTAAAATAGTGTATAATGCAGTTACTGAATAGTACTAACTACAGACACATTTTAGTGATGGACTTTACATCCTGCCGATATCCTGTTCTGATGCAACCCATTGTTATACTAGTCACCTTCTAAGTTAATCAGAGCATGTGTAATGTCTGTCTGTAGTTTTGGCCCTTTGTCCCACCAGTCTCTCTGACTTTGTTCAGCTTTCTTGCAATAACAGATTGATGGTGTATGACAGCCTGTGGGAATACCACCAGACGACTACCTCACATGCAAAAGATGTGGATGCTGCAAGATTCAAACCATCAACACCATCACCCATGCTAACATCCCCAGCCAACAGAGCCACACCAGCCACTAGACAGAGATGTGTCATTCATCATGCAATGAACAGCAAACAGGCATACATAGTCATCCCTGCATTATGTGAGACATACAACATGCGCTCAGGTTCTGTGTCACAGCCCTGGGATTGGTTGATCTGCTGATATATCATTGCTGACTTACTGTTACAGCAGTTGTATGGGAACACTAATATGTTGGGGGTGGGGGACGACCAACCCATGATCTGCTGGCATAGACAGTTAGGTGACTGTCTTGCAACTCCACTGTGTGACATCTGCCTTGAATAATGTAGTGGATTTTCCAGTCATGTGTTCTAGTGATTATTATGGAGTGCATACTATTGGACTGAGTACCTGTTGTCCCATGTGGCTGTTAGTTCTCTTCAAGTAACCCAATAGCCCACTATATTCCCTTGCATACATGCGCAGGTCCATACACATGCTACCATATTATAGTACTCTTTACAAGTGGTGTATAGGTGAGTGACTTATCTTGCAAATGCAGCAGTTGACATACCTGTAGTCCAGGGCTAACATTGTCTGATGCATGCAATACACAGCCAATACATGGTTAGGTACAGGTTGTGTGGGCTGGCTGGCATCATTTTTATTATATGTATGTGAGCTGGAGTAAGGTGTCAGTCCCTAGGGTCCTAGGTTGTGAATGCACATGGTATGCATTGTCTCTTGGCCAAGGCCAGGGCATACTGGGCACTCCTACTTCTGCCTACAGGGACATTCTTAGGGGTTTCTTCCTCCGAGTCCTCCTCTGGGTGTGGCTGTGGGGACCTAGGCACTAGTGGGTGACTGAGTATCCCTTCCCTTTGCTGATCCTGCTGCAGCTGTTTCCACAGGATCATAGTGTGTAGCATGGCACATACTGTGAACATCTGTGCACATGTGGCTGTTGAGTACTGCATGGCTCCACCAGATATATCGAGGCACCAGAGCTGTGATTTCAGCAGCCAAAACACATACTCTATGATGTTCCTAGTTTGTGCATATGCCTCATTATGGTGTTCTTCAGTGGGTGTGTGTGCATTTCTGATGGGTCATCATCCATGGTTCCACTGGGTAGCCAGCATCCCCCAGTAAATGGCTGTGCAGGATGTCCCCCCTAGCAAACATGTGGTACAGCTGTGATGCATGTCAGATATGGGAGTTCTGATAACTGCCAGGGCTGCCATCATATACATTCATGATAATGCCCTGGGCATTGCACATGACCTGGCAGTTGATGGAGTGATACCCCTTGTGGTTGATGTAGATTCTATCCTCCTCACCTGGTGGTGCCTTGATGTGTACATGAGTGCAATCTATGGCACCCAGTACCTCAGGGTAGTGTGGTACACAGTAGAAGTGTTGCATACTGCTGGCCCTTGCCTCAGGGTTGAGGAGAAAATAAATGTACTCACTGGCATATGGTAGTAGAGCATCCAGGAACTGTTGGAATACACTGAATGCTGTTGCCTGTGAGACCCCCATCATGTCCCCAGTTGGTCTTTGGAAACTACCTGTAGCTAGTATCTTAAGAGCTACACATACCTTTGTTTCCACGGCGATGGGTTCCCCTCTGTTGGCTCTGGGTCTGAGTTGAGGGCGGCAGAGCTCAGTGAGTTATTGTAGTATGTCCCTGTCCACCCTCTAGCGCTCTACAATCTCCAGTTCTTGTAGCTCCTGGAAGGTTACCCTGGGCCTGAATACTGTTTTCCTTCACTGTCTAGGCCTGTTGTCAGCAGCAGCAGCAGCAGCACTGACCTCAGCATCTGGAACATACTGATATAGCAGACCTGCAGCAGCCTCTAGCATTCCTTCAGTTAAAAATTCCAAGTCTGTATTCCACTGGTGCAGAGTATGGGGTGAAATCAGATTGTAGGGTGTATGCAACCTTTATAGTGCTCTGCTCTAGGTGCAACTTGTGTGATTGACTACCTATGATGCATTCCACCTGCCAAGTACATTGTTAAGGATTGTCAATGGCCCTAGTTTAAGTGAAACATGGATCATCAGTAATTAATATATCATTGATTTTCTCAGCCAATTTTTTTTTTGACAACCTTCCTCACTCAGCACATCTGTGAGCAGCGCAAACATGTGCCCTGAAGATAAACAATGCTCATTGGTTACTGTACACACCCCCATGAAAGGTCATGCTCACCATGGTGGCACACCATTCAAACATGCAGAAACATGTGGAAACATGAGCCGCTGAAGGTAAACAAAGCATAGCAGAAACTGCACCCCCCCCACTCAGCATAGTGGTGTGCTGGGCAAATGTGCCACTGAGCTCCAATGAGCTTATCAGTCCTCAGACATACCTCCCTTGATGTCAACTACCTCTTCTGTTGACACCAATATGGTTCTGTGCATACACGGAAGGGATATGCAGACACGGATACCCATTTGTACTATTCAGTAACCCCATTTCATTTGCATAGGGATCTGTGCACACAACCAGGAAACTACACATTTCCAGGCCAAGCCTCATTAGCAACAGTACCATTCCACCATTGTAGATACTCCAATAGTACATTACTGTCACATACTATTAAATTTAGTTTTCCATTCTTTTTTTTTCATAACAGCATGTTTGCATACTGCAGAGTACCAGGCAAACATACTCAGATCATTAAAAAATATAGACTTATTTTAACTTATTTCCCCTATGGTTTTGGACACACAGTGGATAGTTATGCTCATATCTATGTGTGCTATGCCATTTCTGTCCATCTACCTATGTTTTTACACCCCCTGTTCTCTGTCTAAAATCCTGTACTTGGAATTTTTCCATGTACACCTTAGACACCAACACAGTGCCTTCAGGGCTGCCTATCTGCTTGATGGATCAATTTACCTCCCTCATTTGCATGGAATTCACCTGCTTATTAGGTGATTTTGCATACCATGGATACATCCATGTTGGCAAGTGCATGCTCGCCATCCAGCTGTGTTTATTGAATTGCATACATTCTTACTTTCATGTAAGTAGTGTGCCATGATGCCTACATGGTAAAAAAGACCATTTAGGCTTTATTAAATCCCCCCCTTTGTTTTTACCTTATATATGATGATGAACTTTTAAAGTTGGCAAAATTAAATATCTGAGGGTAAACTATTCAAACAGAGTAGAAAATTGACAAAGCAATTATTTTTCTTTGAGTTTTTTTTCTACTTTTATCTTTGTATGACCAACCATTTCTTGTTGCTGTCTTTTTAAATTAATAAGAGACCACTCTATATCTTCATCTTGATTAAATGGGACCTATAATCTGTACAAAATCAATCGAAAAACAAACAAATCTGTTAGGGGAAAAAATACAAAAAATTAAAAATGTACAATAAGCTGGTTGCATAAGTGTGCAGACCCTTAAACTAATACCTTGTTGAAGCACCTTTTGATTTAATTACAACATTCAGTCTTCTTGGGTAGGAGTCTATCAGCATAGTGCATCTCGACTTAGCAATATTTGCCCACTCTTTCTTGCAAAAGCTCTCCAAATATGTCAGATTGTAAGGGTATCTCTTGTGCACAACCCTCTTCAGGTCACTCTACAGATTTTCTATTGAATTTAGGTCTGGGCTCTGGCTGGGCCATTCCAAAACTTTAATTTTCTTCTGATGAAGCCATTCTTTTGTTGATTTGGATGTATGCTTGGGGTCATTGTCGAAAACCAAACAGGTTATGTTAATTGTAACACAAAAATGGTGATCTATATTGCTACATGTTTAAGCTGTCCAACATTCTATATAGGGAAAACTATCAGAAAACTGAGATTGAGAATAAATGAGCATATAAGAGACATCAAAAATAAAAAAAGTTCTAATGCCCTATATATGCATAGTCAGGTCTGCTCCAATTTTAACAAGTTTATATTTTTTGTGATAGACAGGGTTCCACATAGCGATAGAGGGGGTGATGTTAAGACATTCTTAGAGGTAAAGGAAAGTTTATGGCAACTTAGACTTGATGCCTCAAAACCTCCCGGAATTAATGACCATATTTCTATCTCGAGTATGTTAAAATTGAAGTCTTATTGCATCTAAACATACAGGAAACATACAAGGTTCACAATAGTAATATATTGTATGTACTTCAAAGTATGTTAGATACACTTTAGGTATGCTAAATATTATCATTTTGGTTTTATAATGGTGTTTACTTTATTTTATTTTATTTAATGTTGATTATGTTTAGTTTTAGGAATATTGTTAAGTTTACAACAGCTTTTAAAATTTTAGTAATTTAGTTTTCACTATACATGAAGTAGTTGGTTACGATTGGTTGACAAAGAGGTGTGTGCATGACGTCTATGGGTTTTAAAAGCCGTCTTAGAACAGTTATTAATTAACTCTGATGAAGCCTGTTTTAATGTATGGGTGAAAGCGCTTAGTTTGTTACGAACAGTTCGCTTATTGTATTTTGTGGTTTGTGATTCTGTGGATTTCCATTAAAGCTTTTTCCTTTTCGGATCTACAGTCTGGTCAAATTTATTGGTTGGTGGTGTTCAGTTTCATTGGTATCAGTCTTTGTTGAACTGTCGACTGCACCTCCTTAATAAGAGATTGCTTAGTGGATACACCATGGAACAACTCATGCTACAGTACGTAGAACTAACTCAAAGGATAATTCAAACTTTACAGAACAAGGGCTTAAGTAGTAAAAACAAAACAGATGAGAATCAGGAAGAAGTGACTTTGACCGAGTCACAGGCCCTTCTTTACACATTGCACACACCGCCTAGTACTTCAGAGCGAGAAACACCAGCAAGGGAAACTGGTGAATTGGTAAATATTGGTTCGACAAACAATGCCAGCCCTACCGGTTTGCACAAGACTATAAACACTCCTGCAGCTCAAGGGAACATTTTGAGTGGTTTTGATAGAATGTTGGTTACACCGAGTTTAAATTGGGTGCCAGGGTCATCCAAACCTACCTCGGCTTTTAGTAATGGTTCCCTTAAAGCTCAGTTATTAACTTTTGAGTCTAAATTGAGGAAATTCAAGTCATTGCAAATGGACAATGTATATTTAGAAAGGTTGCTAGAATTACAGCAAGTTTCGAAAGGACTAACGCTATTCAAACTTCCGATGGGATTTGAGTTCGGTTCCGAGGGATATCAGGAGCTTACTGCACTTTTCAACCGTACAGGTATGGATTTAGTCAATATTATTATTCGCAACAACAATCGATCAATTGATATGTTAAGAAAAGAACTTGACACAATTAACAACAGCATTACTAAAGATTTACTGTTTGAATACAACAAGACTAAATTCAACAAAATACTTTCTGACACAGTCTCTTTCATCAGCAAGGGTTTGGCCATTAAATCTGACAAACTCAAGAGGGACACTTATGACTATGCCAACAACCGAGTGTTTGCCCACTTCAAAGAATATAAAAACAGTATAGCCAGACTTGAAGTGGCAAACAAAGGTGTCGGCCAATTTAGTTCCTTTGGTGTAAAAGCTATGATGGATGATGTAGTTTTGGTTGAAAATATTGAAAATATTGAAAATTTTAGTGACAAGGGGGAAGAATGTTTTTTAGAGAATCCACAGGTACGGCGCTTGGAGAGAATACGCGAGCACAACCAAGCCATAATACAGCAGGAACAATTCAGGGGGAGAGGGCAGAGACCGCCTGTACACCGGAGGTGGTCACAGAGGAATTATTGACTGGCTTCTACTACCCCAGTACTAGTGGGGAATTGGAGAAGACAGAAAGTGACAGTTTTATTTCAAACAGAGACCAAGATCGAACTGAATTAGCAGTTAATGTCATTAAATTTTCGTCTAAATATATGGAATCTGATAGTTTCAATACATGTCCATTTTTTTATGTTGATTTGTAATATTTGCCCAAAGAAATTGACTGTAATGATTTTGTATCTGATACTAATGACTATGCCCTAGGTAGAAATCTGGTTTCTAATGTGAATTGTGGTAATCAAGGATTAGACACAGGTTTGAATAGTTTTTGCATTAAGTATGATAACATGTGCATTTATAATTTTACTGATTTACATTTGAAAAAAGAACATTTGACCCTTTTTAAAAAAGGTTTTAGATTCGTCCCGACCTTTAAATATGAGGTGGCAAACATATTAATGAGTCTTAAACTATACACCAGACAGCTGAACCTTAGTATATATATTTTTTAAAATGTTGGTCCACGGGTCGATAGAACTATAACACTCAAGAGGTCTAGTTTGTTTATTCCCCCAGCAAATCCTAATATTCACTTATTTGAACAAATGTGTGAATCTCAAGTTAGGAGGATACTTAAAAAAAGGTTAATTTTGAGAACAACCTGACTATGGGTGAAAGATTTTGTCTGGCAGAATTGACATCTAACAAGAACTATAGAGTAATGAAACCTGACAAAGGGAGAGAGGTTGTTGTAATGTTAAATACTGATTATGCCAACATTATGTTAGAACTGTTAAATGACAACTCCACATATACTAGAGTATCTAAGAATGAGGTTAACAGAGCCTATGCAAAAATTGACTGGCAACTATACGAGTGGTGGATGGAGGGAATTATCAACAAAATGGAGTACGAATATTTGTGCGTGGACTTTCCAGTACTACCATCAATATTTGGGATCCCAAAAATACATAAGAATCCCAGACATCCACCATTTAGACCTATAGTGTCTGCCAGAGGCTCAAAAATGGAATCTATTGCTTCCTTTGTGGATTTCCACAGCAAACAAGTTTTGAATAAATTTCCTCATATATTGAGAGATTTGTGGCATTGCTTAGAACTAATCAAGAAGGTAGATATGGGTGAAAGATTTGTAATGTTAACCATTGATGTGATTAACTTGTTTTCTATCATACCGCATGACCATGGGCTAGAAATGTTCAATAATAGTTTGAATAAGTTTAGTAACCTCAGTCAAAGTAAAGTTAACATGATAGTCGACCTTGTTGAAATGGTTTTAAAAAACAATTTTCTTTCATTTGAAGGTGAACTGTTTAAGCAAACAACAGGAGTAGCGATGGGAGCAAAGTGGGCACCAGTATATGCCAGCTTGGTTTTGGCAGACTGGGAAACACAGCATATTTTCAATTCAAAATTCGTGATAAATATGAAATTATATTTGCACTTCCTAGATGATATACTAATTTTTGGAGTGGGTTAGAGGAAGAAATCAACGAATTCATTGAATACATCAACAACTCCACTACATTTTTAAAGTTCGCCCACAAAATACATGGTGACACTTGTGATTATTTAGATCTTCTTTTGATATATGACAAAGAGAATAATTTGATGGAATCTAATTTGTTTAGGAAAAAAACTTATTCAAACTCGTTTTTGCATTTCGAGAGTTGTCACCCTCTTCACCAAAAAAAGAATATTGTTAAGGGACAAATGGTGAGACTCTCGAGATCGGTAAGTGATGATAATTTGTTTGAGGTGGAGCTTGCTAAGTTAGTTAGTATGTTTAGTGAGCGGGGATACCCAGGTGACATTTTACAGAATATTCGTTCAGAAATCGTGGTTAAAAGGAAACTAACCTTCAAACCTATACTAAAAGGAGGGTTGCTTAATACAGGTATAGGTATTACTTCCAAGACAGAATTTACAAATGACACCAACAAAAGGGCCATGATTCTTCCGTACAACCCCATGGCAGGTGAGATAAAGTCAATTATAACAGACACATGGGATAGCGTGTTTAACAACGACAACATCAGTATATTGGGAAACAAACCTATTATTACTTATAGCCGGGGTAAAAATTTAAAAGAAATAATGGAAATGGACAATAGTGTTGATGTGTACAAAAATTCCAAAATGAACAAATGTGGGGCCTGTGCAGCCTGCAAGTTTATAAATAATGGACCGTATGTAGCAGTTCACAATTTTAACAGGACTATAAAATGTCTAGGTTATGTTAATTGTAACACAAAATTGGTGATCTATATTGCTACATGTTTAAGCTGTCCAACATTCTATATAGGGAAACTATCAGAAAACTGAGATTGAGAATAAGTGAGCATATAAGAGACATCAAAAATAAAAAAAGTTCTAATGCCCTATATATGCATAGGCAGGTCTGCTCCAATTTTAACAAGTTTATATTTTTTGTGATAGACAGGGTTCCACATAGCGACAGAGGGGGTGATGTTAAGACATTCTTGGAGGTAAAGGAAAGTTTATGGCAACTTAGACTTGATGCCTAAAAACCTCCCGGAATTAATGACCATATTTCTATCTCGAGTATGTTGAAATTGAAGTCTTATTGCATCTAAACATACAGGAAACATACAAGGTTCAGAATAGTAATATATTGTATGTACTTCAAAGTATGTTAGATACACTTTAGGTATGCTAAATATTATCATTTTGGTTTTATAATGGTGTTTACTTTATTTTATTGTATTTTATTTAATGTTGATTATGTTTAGTTTTAGGAATATTGTTAAGTTTACAACAGCTTTTAAAATTTTAGTAATTTAGTTTTCACTATACATGAAGTAGTTGGTTACGATTGGTTGACAAAGAGGTGTGTGCATGACATCTATGGGTTTTTAAAGCCGTCTTAGAACAGTTATTAATTAACTCTGATGAAGCCTGTTTTATTGTATTGGTGAAAGCGCTTAGTTTGTTACGAACAGTTCGCTTATTGTATTTTGTGGTTTGTGGTTCTGTGGATTTCCATTAAAGCTTTTTCCATTTCGGATCTACAGTCTGGTCAAATTTATTGCTTGGTGGTGTTCAGTTTCATTGGTATCATTATTTGTATTAGATTTGTTCATCTGGTAGTTATGCTCATAAATACTATTCTTTAAAAGTCGATTGTTTTTTCCTACATAGAATACTGGACACAGTGTGCACTTAGCAAGGTAAACAGCATTTCTTGTGTTACAGTTACCTCTCTTGAAAAATATTACTGTCTTATTGATGTTCTCTAATGTAATACTTTCAACTTCCAGTATAGCTGAACATTGATTACAGCTACCACATTTCTTCGTTCCCTTATAATTACTAAACATATAAGATGTATTGTGTGCCGGATTATATTCAAATCTGTTTTTCAAATTAATACCCATTTTGAACACAAAATTAGGTGCTTCCCCCACAATTTTAAATACTTCACTGTCACTCTTCAAAATGTTCCATTTCTTGGTAACAATATCTTTAATGCATTGTGCAGATGAATTGTATTCAAGAACAAGTGCTCTCTTCAAAGTGTTATTTACTTCAACACATTCAGGGGGTAAGCCTTTTCCAAATAATGGTTTATATTTTACACCCCATTGAGTTTTCACACACTTAATTGTATCCATCACTAGGCCATTGGGATATCCCCTAGGTATAAATATGTTACCTATAATATCTAACTCTTTGACCATATCTTCATAAACTGATGTGATATGTGCTGCCCTAATGCATTGTCCTTTCACAATGCTCTTCTTCTGTGTAGCTGGATGGCAGCTTATATATTCTAAATAATTATTGCTATACATTGGTTTATGATAGAGTTTAGATCTAAAACCATTATCAGTGTGAGATATATAAGTATCCAGAAAGGGGAGGCCTTGCTTATTAAATGTATATGTGAACTTCTAATAATTGCTTGTATTATTCAAATATTCAATACGTTCTTTAATAGAATCACTGTCACCCCTCCATAAAATAAATACATCATCCAAAAATCAGAAGTAGCATTTAATATTCTCCATAAAATTACTGTTCAAAAAGTATTTTGTCTCCTAATCTAACAGGACTAAATTAACAAATACTGGGGCAGAAGAAGTGCATGGCAACTCCCCTTATTTGTCTGTAATATTCCCCTTTGAAATATATGTAATTATAGTCAAGAACCATGGACCTAAATTCAGTTATTAATTGAATTTTCTTCCATTCCAATCCAGAATGTTCCCACATACTGTGGGTAAAACTATCTAATCCTTCATCCCTCGGGATACATGAAAATAAGTCTATAACATTGATTGTTAAAAAAGTCAATTCCTTGTCCCATAGTTGGCTAGTAAGGCAACTTAAAAAATCCCATGAATCTTTTAAAATATGGTTGACCATACTATAAATATGTTTTAACCATCTGTCCACAAGGATCTCGTAATGGAAAATCTTAGATTTAATCCCGGATATTATTGGTCGAAGGGGAGGCTCAAAAATATTGTTTTCCATTTTAGGAATACCTACTATACAGGCTATTACTGGTTTATCAACTTTCAAAAAAATGTATATAGCACTAGTGATTCTATTGTCCAATAAAAAGTCTTCTAAATGTGAATCAATTCTTCTATGAGCTATATTTATTTCATTTTGGATGTAATCCATAGGTGGCAGTGTTATTTAGAATACTGTACATTTTGTTCACGTAATCAATAGTACTGCACAAAACAATCCCCCCACCTTTAGGGGCTTCATTATTCAAATACACTGATTGTTACATATCTCCTGCATCCTTTTCTATTCAGCTTTTGTTAGATTAAATTTACCATTCATCTTATTAGCTTTACATTTTTCATTAAATTTATATAAGTCATCTGTGATAACTTTTTCTAAAGTTAATATAGTTGGATGAAAAGGGGGATTGAAGCAACTTTTTTTCTTAATAACTTGTTCCTCAGTTTTTTGTAGATCAACTTGAAATAAACAGCTAAATTTAATTTGTGTAAAACAATTTCATTTTTCTATCTACTTTCAAACTTTCAAAAAATTGTATTTATACCTAGTGATTCTATTGTCCAATAAAGTCTTCTAACTGTGTCCAGTAAAAAGTCTTCTAAATTTGATGCTCATCTGGAAGTGGAACTGAGTTGGAAGTAAAACAATGGTGGATGGGGCTGGAGACAAGAACACTTTACAGGAAAACAACTACACTACATCGAGCGTTAATTCCCCAGTTAATTCTAGGATTACCATCGATACCAATGCCATAAATACTAGAGAAACCACAGAGGAGGAGGAACATTTACGGTGTGGGACCAAGCCTAAGCGCACTGTTCCAAAGTGATTATACACTGCTGTGGTCCATCAGGGCAACATCCATGGTACTGTTAAATCCTATATTAACGAGCCTGCTATAGCACATTTAAAACTGCAACCAATGCTTTGTATACTAATGGAAAAGTAGATTTTAAAATGTTTCTTTTGCATAATTTTGTGTTTAATAACAGTAAAGATGCTGAATGAGGAAGAGTGGAATTTAACGTTAGCTAAAATAAAAATGTTAGGGACTTGATTTGAAGTATGGTGAAAATTCTTGAAAAGGTTAAAACACTACAAATAAACAATGTATACCTCAACAATTGTATTGATTCTAAAATTGTACCACAAGGACTATGTTTTTTCAAACTGCCTTCATGTATTTACTTGGATGAAACAGCAATGAAGTCATGTAATACTATGTTGGATAATTTTGGTTTTGAATTCATGAGATTTTTGATACAGCAAAATGATGTGAAACTAAGTGCATTAATAAGTGAAGTAGATAAACTGAATGAACAAATTACTAATGATCTTTTATTCCCTCAGTGGGAAAGTGTTTATTGGAAATACTTCAGTAATATTGATAAAACATGTGACAAGATTTATAGCAACAAGTGTAAAAGAATGATTAGGGATATAGAACAATATAAAACACAAGTGGCATATCCCTGGAACAAAGGAGATATCTTGAAAGTTAATATGAATAAGGATGACACTAATAGGGGCATATATAGGGGATATATCTCTAGGAATTCCAAATATACAGTTCCACATGAAAATTTTAATTCAAGGAAGACACAGGGGTACCAGTACAATGAGTACACACACTAGGATTCAGGGCAGGAAGAAGATTCCCAGTACCCAAACAGACATCAGAGAAACACTTAACAGTGGAAAGGTCACAGGAAATAACCAACAGTCAACATGCAATTTACAACGACCAGAATTTTTATATTTATAATTACCCATCTGTGTCACTTAAAGAATATTTCTCATTATTTTCTAAGGGAATGAAGTATGTGCCAACCACTAGATTCAATATTGTTGATACATTAGTGGAAATTAAATTTTTTGTACACAAATTAAATTTAGCTGTTTATTTCAAGGATGTACAAAAAACTGAGGAACAAGTTATTAAGAAAAAAAGTTCCTACAATCCCCCTTTTCATCCAACTATATTAACTTTAGAAAAAGTTATCACAGATGACTGATATAAATTTAATGAAAAATGTAAAGCTAATAAGACGAATGGTAAATTTAATCTAGCAAAAGCTGAATGGAAAGTGATGCAGGAGATATGTAACAATCAGTCTAATCAAATAATGAAGTATGTACAGTATTCTAAATAACATTCATACCTATGAGGTTACTTCCAAAACTGAAATAAATATAGCTCATAGAAGAATTGATTCACATTTAGAAGACTTTTTATTGGACAATAGAATCACTAGGGATATATACGTTTTTTTGAAAGTTGATAAGCCAGTAATAGCCTCTATAGTAGGTATTCATAAACTACAAAAGAAAATTCCTCAGCCTCCCCTTCGTCCAATAGTATCTGGGAGTAAATCTAAGACTTTTCCTTATGGGATCCTTGTGGATAGATGGTTAAAACATATTTATAGTAAGGTCGACCATATTTTAAAAGATTCATGGGATTTTTTTAAGTCACCTTACTAGCCAACTATGGGACAATGTATTGACTTTTTTAACAATTAATGTTATAGACTTATGTTCATGTATCCCGAGGGATGAAGGATTGCATAGTTTTACCAACAGTATGTGGGAATATTCCAGATTGGAATGGGAGAAAATTCAATTAATAACTGAATTTATGTCCATGGTTCTTGACTATAATTGCATATATTTCGAAGGGGAATATTACCAACAAATAAGGGGAGTTGCCATGGGTGCTTCTTCTGCTTCAGTATTTGCTAATTTACTCTTGTTAGATTGAGAGACAAAATACATTTTTAAAAGTAATTTTATGGAGACTATTAAATGCTACATCTGATTTTTGGACAATATATTTATTTTATGGAGGGTGACAGTAATTCTATTAAAGAATGTATTGAATATTTGAATAATACCAACAATTATTTGAAGTTCACATATATATTTAATAAGCAAGGCCTCCCCTTTCTGGATACCTATATATCTCACACTGATAATGGTTTTAGATCTAAACTCTACCATAAACCTACATATAGCAATGATTATTTAGAATATAAAAGCTGCCATCCAGCTAGACAGAAGAAGAGCATTGTGAAAGGACAATGAATTAGGGCAGCACGTATGACATCAGTTTATGAAGATATGGTCAAAGAGTTAGATATTATAAGTAATATGTTTATACATAGGGGATATCCCAATGGCCTAGTGATAGACACAATTAAGTATGTGAAAACTCAATGGGGTTTGTTTGTTTGTTTGTTTGTCTTTCGGCTTTTTCCTGGTAAGGGGTCACCACAGCGGAACTCCAGTCCGCTAATGATTGGCAGTAGATTTTTACGAAACGCCGAGGTGCCAGCGCAATGCACAACCTTCAACGAAGGCATGCCCATTTACGCACGCATGTCTTTCAAACGCTACCCAACCATGGGGAGGGCATGCAGACTCCACATAGAAGGCACTCCCAAGCCAAGCCGAGAATCGAACGGGAGAACCTCTTGCTGTGAGGTAACAACGCTACCACCGTACCACCACAGCATTACAATGGGGTGTAAAATATAAATCATTATTAGGAATAGGCTTACCCCTTGAATGTAAACCTCTATGATTCCACAGTATTCCACAGATGAGCGCTTTCATCAAATAATAAGACTTCATCAGATAAAAGCACTGGTACTACATACAGCTTTATATACTTAATCATAATAAGCACCAACAAACAATTAAGGTTTAAAAGAACATCACCAAATTGTACCCTACTATAATGTATTATGATAAAAAGCCCAACCTTAGTAATGTTGAGAATCGTTTGAATATCTAAATGTATTAATATATAGGTATACACATAACCTAAATCATGAATTATAAAACACATTTTAAATATAATGTAATTTATAAATTACACACTTTCAGCTTTTTTCACTAGTGCAGATTTTATACTAATATAGTCATTAAGACCTGGTGGAATGTTAGATTTTAACCTAAGCTGCCAAATAAGTGGCCTGGACTTTTACTGTTGTTGGTTTTAGTTCTACATTTTATTTCTTGTTTTTTTACCCCCTGAATGTGTTGAAGTAAATAATACTTTGAAGAGCGCACTTGTTCTTGAATGCAATTCATCTGCACAATGCATTAAAGATATTGTTACCAAGAATTGGAACATTTTGAAGAGTGACAGTAAAGTATTTAAAATTGTGGGGAGAACACCTAATTTTGTGTTCAAAATGGGTATTAATTTGAAAATTAGATTTGAATATAATCCAGCACACAATACATTTTATAAGTGTCGTAATTATAAGGGAACAAAGAAATGTGGTAGCTGTAATCAAGGTTCAGCTATACTGCTGAAAGTATTACATTAGAAAACATCAATAAGACAGTAATATTTTTCAAGAGAGGTAACTGTAACACAAGACACGTTGTTTACCTTGCTAAGTGTACCCTGTGTCCAGCATTCTATGTGGGTAAAAAACAATCAACTTTTAAAGAATAGTATTTATGAGCATAACTACCAGATAAAGAAATCTAATACAAATAATGCTTTGTATTGATATTTATTTGCTAGCCCAGAGTGTCATAGTTTTAAATTTGCTATTTTGGAAATTTTAAAGTTGAATCCTTGGGGAGGCAACAGCAAAATTTAATTAGTAGAGAAGGAAATTAGATGACAACTGTTATTAAATGCCACTATCTACCAGGTATTAATGAATCCATTTCTATCAGTCCTGTTTTAAAACTCAGAGCCTTAAATTATAGTGTATAACAGTTGTTAGTATAGTGGGTAAATTTTTAAAAAATTTGTACTGTTGTATATCATTGAACCAGTCTTTTAATAGGATGTTTGGATTTAGGGATTGTCTTTTATAAACTGTCAGTTTAAGATACAAGGGAAGTATGATCATGTGATGTGGAAGAATGTCACTTATTGGGTACAACTTAGTTTAAATAAGTGTTTGTCATTAGTATTGCAGATTCTGATGAAGCCCATGGGTGTGTGGGCGAAAGCACATAATCAAATAAAGTGTTTTATACTTTTATGCCTTCAGAATTTTATGTTTGAGACCATCCAGAACTGCCTAAGAGTGTTTTCTACTGTAATTTAGCTGCATTGTTAAGCAATGGTAAAATAGTAGTTATAATAGTAGTAGTTAAATGTATTAGCTTAAGCTGTATTTGGAAACAGTACTATCCAGACCAAAAAAAGGAACACATCACTGCATTAAGTGAATTAATACTTGCAGCCAGAGGTTCAGTGAAGTAGCAGGTGTATGCCACAGTAGGTAGGTCTGCAGGTGGCTATTCAGTTTATAAAATGCATCTGTTTTTCAACTGACTGCATAATACCATCTGTTAATCCATTAACAAGTTTTTGTTTAGTGTTCACATGGTACTGGGTTTGCCTCTATGTGCATGTAACAGTATCAAGGACTTTTATTTGTACATTCAATTTATAAACTGGGATAATTTGTATGGTGTTTATGTGCTAATTAATTGATTCTGTATATAGGTAGTACTTTTACAAGTGTGTATAAAACTTTTAAGTACATTTGCTTATATTGCTGCTGTTTAGCATTGCTGCACATTGGTGCTCACTGCACACCATTGTGCAATAAATCTTTAAAGAAAATAAATCAGGAAGACATGAATGTGGTGGAATGGGGAGCAAGCGGGGAAAACAAAGTTAAAGGTGGGTAGGAATGTGCAGGAAGGATGTAGGAAAGAAACATAGTTATACATTTAAAAAAAAATAAAACAAGATGACATAAGCAAAACATTAACTGAATTTGGACTGTCACCTCCAGAGAGAGGGGTGACCACAACACAATCATGTTGTCTAGACAATTGGACCAAATTAAGTGTGTCAAGTAACATGTGTGCAAAATGGAGAGCTATGTATGGCTTGCATTTTTTTTGTGGGACAGGTGCCCATTTTTTTAAGATACAGGAATGTTGGGGAAGGGAGATATGTATGTCTGGGGAAGGTAAGCTGGTAAGGTGAGAAATCAATTGCTGTAGTGGGCACAAGAAAAAAATGAAAAAGAGAAAAAGTAAGGGTTGGGGTGAGAGAAGAACAAGGGAGTACATTAGAAACTTCATATGTGACAGATAATGCATTGATACAATTCTTTAACTCTAATCACTTGTTGATTTTGACTAAAGAATAATGCATACATACTTTCCTTTTCCAGTTGGCAGATGCAAGCCCACTGTTATACCACTGTATAATAAACCATCAAAGCAGTCTTTACTTTTATTGCTATAAAAACAGTACTGTTTGAATGCATGCATACTACATGTCTTGCATCCATGACAATCTTTCATCATAGGTTTGCTTTTGCTGAGTCATTCACCTGTCTGAGGTCATTGTTGAAAAAACAACACAACATAATACTATGATGAATACCAATCCTGACCAAATGCAGCTTATAACTCTTACAAGTGGTCTCTGTAAGTGATACTTACACATATGCGGGGTGCTATCAGTCCTGCAACCCTTGAACCAACATTCAAGGGTATCCCACTTCCTTGTCTGAAGGTCTGTGTAGTGATTTTGGCATTGTTCACCAGTGTGAGGGATACTGGTAGCACTGGTCAGTGCCTGGGAAAGCCTTTTTGATTCAGCAGACTTGTAATCCAATCCACGATAGACCTTCTGCTATAGCCTGGGCTCATGTTCATTCACTAGGAGTCCAAGAAACAATTTGGACTCCTGTACACCCCATCTTTGAGCTCAGAGTCTCAAACCCTCTCCACAAATGCATGCCATGACTACCACTGATAGAGACAAATGTAGAATTATGTTTTACTGCCAATTCCAGGTCTAGCAGAAACTGAGAACATGCATTTTTTGAATTTACAATATTTGAAAATGTTTCTTGTTATTTACTATAGCATGAACATGACACAGAAGGCAATTGCTGTGTGTGCTGCATGCAGCATCATGCATATAATGGCCCCAAAAAAAAAAAAAATAAACAGTGAAGAATACTTGAAATTAATACAATCAGTTAATAACATACTAAGTAGAACTTCTTAGCACTCATGACATGCATCTACATAGGTAATGAAAGCACACTCTGCATGGGTGGTATGCAATTTGCGTACTCCCACACTTAGTTCAAATGAGATAAGCATATCTAAACCCATTTGTGCTACGTGCAGTATCATGCAAACAGTGGTCCCCCCCAAAAAATACTTAAATTAATAAAATCAATCAATGACATATATAGTAGAACATGTTATTACACATCAGATATGTGTACAAGCACCTTCAGAAAACAAGGAGGGTGCCTTACATGTGTTTTTTTCACACAAACACCTTTGCAGCAAAATACCTATGTCATTCAGCACACAAACAACTGCAACACAATGTACAGTGAAATTAAAACATTACCATGTTGCTCATTCAGCATTTATATGTGCAGTGCTGTGAGACATTCAGTGGGTAAGCCATTCCATAGCATTGCACTTAAAATGTGAGAGGGTATTACCTGGGAATAATATGATATGCAGTTGCCAACTCATGAAAGTAAGGTTGTATGGCACAAGCAACCACTGACTGTTCTTTTGGGGAAGATGTAGCAAAGGTTTCTTACTGCTATGGCACAAACAAGAACATATTGCTCTTGTTACTCTTTGTCTCCTGTCTGTTGTTTGAACTTGTGATGGTTGTGAAGTTAGCAACTGAAATGTGCATTGTTGCTATCTAACATCTCTGTGCAGTGATCCCCCTATACAGATGTATGGTGAGTAGGAGGAAGGTTTTAGGACCCTAGGTGGTGAGTGAGTGTGATATTGATTGTCTCCTAGACAATGCAAGGACATATTGAATACACCTATGTGTGGCTCTAACCACAGCAGTTGGTGGTGCCCCATCTGATTCCTCAATGGCCTGTGGCTGTGTTGACCTTGACATTGTTGGGAGGTGTCCCTTCCCCTTGTTAGTACTGGATCTACATGTTTATTCAGGATTATGACACATACTTTGAGCATTGTGGCACATGTCTGTGGATTATACTGCAGTCATCACACAGATGTCTGTAGGCACTGAAACCATGACTACAGCAGCAAAAAACATGTTATATGACATTTCAGGTTGGGCACACATTACCTCAAGGTAGTGCACAACTTGGCAGAACTGTTGCATTTTATTGCACTCTCCTCATAAGTAATGTGCAAATTGATGTGGTCACTGGCATGGTGTAGCATAGCATGCAGGACTTGTTTGAAGATCATGGATGCTGATTCTAATTACACACCCAGCATGTTCTCTGTTAGTCTGTGAAGGATACCTGTAGCTAAGATTTTAAGTGCAACACATACCTTAGTATCCACTGGGATGGATTCCCTGGGTTTAGCTCTGTCTCATGTCCAGGCTGACAGAGGTCAAATAGTTCCTGTAGTATGTGTCTGGCATGAGAAATCTTCACCTTCCCTGCCTATACCTATTGGCAGCAGCAGCAGCATTGGCTTCAACCTCTAGCACACACAAATGGATTAAAGCAGCAGTAGATCCTAACAGTCTGTCTGTCTAGACTCTCTATGTGTCTGTACTCCATTACTTTTGAAGTCTGCTGAAAAACCAGAATGGAGTCTACAGAGATATTTTATACCTTGGGGAATAGCTCCACCAGATTGGTTGATTAGCATGCAATTCACTTGCTTATGCTATAATTAGCATCTCAGAAACACAAAGTAAAACAGATGGAATCCATTAGTAATTTAGTCCATTATAAAAAGGTATGTGTAGCTAGCCAAACTGATGAGGAGAGTTGCTACATCGTTCAACTCACTGAGACAAGGATTTTCTTCACAGTGTATCACTACAGAGGAGTATTGGACTGCACCAGGTATGTTCCCATTTTGTTACCTACATAATGCATATGCTATAATGTAGTTAAGAATAATGTGGAGTTAAGGCTTTCACAAATTCATCTGTATGAATTAGTTACAAGTTTAATGATGGCATGGCCTTGTTTGTCTAATTCATAGGTATATAGATTTCCAATAAATGAAAAGACAATTGTTGTGTGATACATATGTACAAATATTCATGGACAGGTGCATTGGTAGCACTTTTAACTTTTCAAAGATGTTTTGTTCTCACATGGGGTCATTAGCCTGTTTTTTTGGGGGGAAGACCAGATGAGTTACTGTTATGGAACAAACTATAATGGACTGTTATTTTTGTTGGGTTAACATAGTTGAGTTACTGCTATGGCACAAACAAGAATTTTAGATTTCTCTTACTTTCCTTGTTGTATATCCTCCCACTTATTATTTTTATTTTTTGACAGATGCAGACTGTTTCAGGTTTCTTCGGGAGTATTACTGGCAGCCTACCTTTACTGCTTTGTCTGTAAACAGTTATTTTTTTAATTATGTGATCCTTATTTGTATTATCATTCTTTTGTCTTTTAGGACACCATCATGTCTGTGCAACATATGCCACCTTTCAGTGAGGCTGAAAATGAAATTATTGTGGACAGCTTATGTCAAAATGCCAATATCCCCCTTTCCAAGGGTCGGGCCAATCTGAACCAGATGACTGCTCTGTGGTCAAAAATTGTTGACAATATCAATGCAGGTGGGCTACACATTCGCAACTATGAGCAGCTGCAGCACAAGCCACTGACATGATAACTGCTGCACAGAGGCATGCAGCTGTAGTGGCACCAGGCCAATAGGTTAGTGGAGGAAGGCCTGCTGCAGAATCACCTCTCACAACCACTGAGGAATTCCTGGCAAACGTTGCCACCCAGGACAGCTCCCAGCAAACCATCTTTCAGTATGTGTTGGACATCTCACCACACCTCCATCACAAGAGGATTTTCCAGGTATGCTTTGTTAAATGATCATTAGAATACTGTGGCATAGTCAGATAATTTCAATAATTTCTATTATGTCTTTGTCAGTTGTTCTTTGGGTGGGTGAATTGAAGATTGCTACAGTTATAAGTTATTTTGAAGTTGTCAGCCACATTATTTTGGATATTTCAGTTACTACAGATATGGGGGATATAAATATATTTCCCTCTGTTTTACTTGTAAAGGGGATGATGTTTCCATTACCTTCTGTCTTTGCTTATTTCAGGACCATCAGGAATTTAGAGACATATGCCTCCTGCGCATGGTAAGCCAAATGCATTTTTGTCAGTACTGTAGATAAAATTCAAGAGATATCATAATGTGTCATCTTAGGCCTGTTGTCTATATTGCTGTCCTGTCTGTAGAAGTGACAGCAGTGTTAATTGTTTATCATATATTGCAACATAGTTGTTCAGGTATTCCTGTGTTTTTTCCTTCTTATCACAGGTGATCATGGAAGTGGTACTATGGCCCCTGTGCCACCTGATGTCAGTGTCTCATCCCACTCTGATGATGATGGTGGCCAAAGTGAGGCACAGCCAGGGTGTGCAGAGGTTTAATCTGACACAGAGGTTGACATCCAGCAATGCCTTCAATTTCCCCTTCTACAGCCAGTAGGCCTACTCATTCTCAATCAATTAAGGCCATAGATTCTCAACAGGTGGAGGGCAAGGACATTGACCAGGAAAGTGTGGCCTCTGCAGCTTCAGTGTCTGTTGACTTTGGCTGTAGACAAAGTGTTGGCATGGTACCATGCATGGGGCTTGATAGGGGTGCTTGGTGGGGTCTTGCTCTCCCTCTTCCACATGGTGTCAGCACCTTATCCTGTGTCACTCAATGTATGTTTAGGGCCATCATGGAGGCACAGCATGTCAGAACGGTACTCCAGATTAATGCTAAGGATGTTCAATGTGGCACAATCTGACATGCATGACAGCATCCGCCATGTTGCCGATTCAGTGGATCAGATGAATGACACTTTGGATCAAGGGTTGTCTATAATGGACCGACAGCTGTCTGTCAGGAATGCACATTGTCTGTGATGGAATGCCTGGTTGGAGGGGAACATTATCCTTGTTTGTGTAGGTCAGCAACAAGATCTACTGAAAGCCAATGAGGCCGTGCCTGATCACAATCCCATAGTGGCAGTACTTACACTGCTCAATCAGGGAGTGTGCTGTCCATACCCAGATGTGGCAGGCCATGGGGTCCTTGTCCTGGACATTCTCGTGAAAGGAGCATGCCCAGCAGACATCAGTTACATGCAGGTAGTAGCACTGTATCTGACCATGGGTGTGGAGGTGCCCATGCAACTCCTGACAGAGACAGTTATCATAGTCAGGGGAAACAACAGTGAACTGCCAACTCTACCATGCATGGCTCACACCTGTCTGACATAAAGAGATGAAGAGCTAGCACTGAGCTTGTCTGTGTTCATGCAGACACTCACACAACAATATCACACTGAAGTCACCTACAGATATACACACAACAGTTAAATGTTTCAGCCTGCCTGTTTCCCTTCCTTACTCACACACAGACTCACCAACCTTTTGGGTCAGCCTAGTCCTCCTGCCCCCCCCAATACCCTGTGCAAGTGATGATAATTGTGCCATAACCTGGTTTTCTGTCTTTTGGATTCAAGGATACTAAAGCTATGTGTCTGATGCACAGGTTGACTAGCTACATTAATATGATTATTTGATCTAAATTTATGCTGTTGAACTGATAATTGTACATGTCAGTTATATTGTACTTAGCCAGTTAGATGGTTGCTACTATAATTTACTTTTTAATGGATGCATTTGTAAGTGTTGTGAAGTCAAAAAATGAAAATTGTCTCATTAATATATATATAACCCTCTCTTTAAGGATTGTTTAGTACTAACTTCTAGTGCACAGCCTAAGTCAACCCATCAGATTCAGAGTTCTGGACTGTGTGTCAGCACTGAAGATAAATCTCATCAGAACAGTAAGACAGTTATAATGTTCTTTTTTGCATGTACATCAATATAGGTTCTGAGGTTCATAGGATGTGACTAGACTATTGACCTGATGGTGTTTAGAAGCATAGTCATAACATCACAATATAATATTCAATGACAGATATCATGTATGGCCAGGATTTGTGTAGCAAGGACTAACCATGTCCAGGAGGGAAGCAGGAGCAATCCATGGCAAATGACTGTTTTACATCAAATCATCCAGCCTGTGCTTAAAAAGGGTCATGGAGGCGCTCTGCTTGACATGGATTTGCAGCCTATTCCAGATGAGTGACAACCTTTGAGAGATGTATCTGTCTCTCCACCATGTCCTGTGTATGTCATAGTGTACATTGAGGCCCCTGAGACAGGTGACTCTAGTCCCATATTACTTGCAAATGTGCAGCATTTTCATCACATTCGGGACACAGACAGCCCTGTAAGGCATACATAATCTGTCTCAAAGCTATCTATATGATGCTGTGTACAGTGACAGCTACTTCAGTCTATCCATAAAAGACACGTGTTGGAGAACCTGTGATTTTTTTATTAGTTAGAAATCTCTGAGGTCTGTCAATTTGCTGCAGGTGTCTAGTACAATGTATACCAAAGGGGACATTATATTAATTAATGGACCTGATGAGGGATGAGTATAGGAGATTGATAACCTATTTTGCTATTGTTATAATGCCTTTGGTAATCAGATGCAAGATGTAGAATGCCTTCCTCCCCACAGTAGATATAGGTTACAGTCGACGTTTGTTCCATGGTCTATCAATACAGAATTGTTGAGTAGTGTATTCATAGCTATTTTATAATAAGCAGGGACTCTGTTATTACCACAGGGTATGCTGATGCATTTTTGTGCAGTTATTATAAGACCATGACTTTGTCAGCAGTCATTAGTGTGTGTAAGCCGCATTTGAACAGTGCTGACACTGTTGGGGAATTCAATGATAATACCTAAGTTACAGTCAACCACAAAGTTGGTTCACCAGAGACCCTCTGTTTTGTTCTGGACATCTGAGAAAATATGGCAAACAAGAGGTGCACAGCACTGACATGTGTGGCACCACACAGGTGACAGGTCTGCTGCTTGAACCAAATTCTCCCACTTTGACTGAAAGTTGTTGGTCTGTGATCCTGTTTGCAACCCACCTGATAACATAGGAGATGAAATTCACCTTGGTTAATTTGTCACTGAGACAAAATGTTGGACTGTGTTGAAGGCCTTGGTCACGTCAAGATAGAATGTGTGCACAGCTTTGACTTTGTCTCTGTCTCTGGGCACATTCTTGAATTCCACCAGGTTTTGCAGGTACAGGCTACCCTTGAGAACACCTAACTGGAACAGATCTAGTCTTTGGAGGTCACCTATGTCCTTGTGTCTGAGATGCATGCAAATTATTTCTATTGCCTTACAGGTGAGGCTGGATAAAGTTATGGGTCTATAGTTACATGGTTATGATGCCAATCCTCCATTGTGTGGGTGGAAAATGGTTGCTATATTCCATGCAGTGTGGTCAATGCAAGTACTCAGACTGTGGTTGAATAGGGTGCCTAGTGGAGTAGCTCACTATTTAAGTACATTAAAATGTAGCTCAGAATGCCATCTGGTTCCATGGAGACTGTGACTCTAGTCTTGGAGAGAGCAGTGATAACCCGCCCTTTGTAGATACATGTTCGACACAGTCCAACATTTTGACTCAGTGACAAACTAACCAAGGTGAATTTCAACTCCTATGTTATCAGGTGGGTTGATGGTGCAGTGGTGCAGTGGTAATTTTGTCACCTCACAGCAAGAGGTTCTCTGGTTGGATTCTTGGCTGGAGTGCCTTCTGTGCAGAGTCTGCATGTCCTCCCTGCATTCATGTTGGTTTCCTCCTGGTGATCCAGTTTCCTTCCACATTCAAAGACATGCATCTAGAGCATTTCTCCCTGGGAATCTGCTAAAAATTGGCTTTGTCCCAAGTCAGACTTTTCCAGTTAACAAATGTTAAAATAAAATAAAAATTAAAAAAAAATGTTGTAGGTGATGTTGCAGACATGGTTTGTAGTAAGTTTGGCGGTGGGAAGGGGGTGATTTTTCAGCCAACTGTCATCTGAGATATGTATATATATATATATATATATATATATATATATATATATATATATATATATATATAAAATATCAATTTGCAGATGTAAATGAAGAAAGCATTATGGTTCTCCCTGAATATGTTTTCAAATTATTTTCATAGTTACTCTGGGAGGATTTTATAAGGTGTCTTATTTGCTTGTTTAGGCTGAAGAGAGTGGCCTTCCAATACTGGTTTCTCAATGTTATATTTTTAAACAGCATCTTCTTTCACTTACTGTATAATGTAGTAATGCCAGACATTCACCAGTATGGTTTATATTTTCCTGAGGATAATTTTTTGAGCCTATCAGGCATGGCTGTGTCTATACATATGTGTGGATGTTTAGACAAGGCATCAGGATGCAACTACCATCCCTTAGGAGAGTGTACTTACTTTGGATGAAGCTTTTTTAACCTGACTCCTCCTTTTGGAAGTTCTGTAATTATTTATACTTCAGAAATTACTGCTTTATGGTTGGATTAACAGTGCGGGCACTATACATGTGCCATTACATTGTTCACTCATATTAGTGAGGAACAGGTTTAGATTATTAGAGACCATTGTGGGGTGGTGCACTATTTATTCCATGGCATTTGGTTTCACAAAGTCCAGGACATATTGTGCAATTGAGTTTGTCCTCCTATAATTATCCCAATCAATGGACAAATAGTTCCACTCACCCCTGACTAGGTTATTGTGTTCTACTTTAGTTGTTCCAAATACTTATAAATAGGCTGTGTGGCCTTTCTTGTTAATGGAAGGGGGCATATAAATGGTGATAACATGAAAGGGTTTCCTAGCCACAGTACATTGTAGGTAGAATAACTCCATATACTTATCTTCTCTAACCTGTCTTGAGGTATAATTATTTCAATGAAAATAGATAAGACAACTCCTGCAGTTCACACAACTTCAATTTGCTGTCTGAATGATTGGAAGGCATTGCCGGCTTGCAAGGCCAGAGTACTTACTGTGGCCTTGAACCAGGTTTTTGTGACTTCACAGATGTCAACATCTTCACTGAGAAGAGTGCTTACAGAGAGTGCAGTGTCAGATGTGAAATCCTATGGTTTAGCAGCATGACCCTTACTTTGTTGGAGTTATATATTTTCACACTGGAAATTCTGCTTTTTGTGACCTTGCTTAATAAAGGGATTATGGTGCAGTCACATGCCTTAGCCAGCAACCAAAAGCCCAGAGGTGCCAGTTGAAGTCCATGTTTTGAAAAGCAGCGTGCTCCATCCACCATGTTAGACCACACTGATAGGTACTGTATCCCCTTAGAATGACACCAGAAAATTAGCCAATTTCATTAAATCATTTATCTATTTATTTCACATTTGTTAACTGGGTTAGTCCAACTGAGTTTGCAAACAAATCCATTTTCAGTGGAGACCTGAGGGGAAAAGCCCCAGCAAACATAAGTAAAGATAAAGTGACAATATACAAATAATAAATAACAATCACAATACAAAATAATTGTAAAAAAGAAAAGGTTATTAACTATTTGCATTGCATAGATAGTAAGCAACCCATTTTCAGTGGAGACCCAAGGGGAATGACCCCTAGCAAACATAAGCAAAGATAAACATACAGGACAAAAACTATTAAAAATAATGTAAATACGAAATTAATTATAAAGAGAAATACAAAAGAAAAGATTATGAACATTAAGGGTTGCACTGATAGCAGTGATCTAAAATTTACTACATATGAGAATAAAAACAAAAAGATAATTGTTGTTCAAAAGAAGGAAAATGTATAGACATTGATAGGAAGTGGGGGGAAAGATAAATAGTGTGGAGAATGGGAGGGCGAGAGAAAGGACTGGACTATAGTAGGCTATAGTAGTAGAGCTGAGGGGTTAGGAGGTTAGTGTAAGCAGAAGTTACTAACAGAGAAAGAGAAAGAAAGCTAGGAGATGCAACAAGTTATACAGTAGGGCAGACTAATACTACGTGTGGTCAAGGCAAAAGGATAATTTCAAGTTTAGTAGGTGGGAATTAAGCTCCTTTTTCAAACAGAGAAAGGAAAGCTTGGATCTAATATGGAGAGGGAGTCTGTTTCAATTTAGTGAGACAGAGTGTCTGTAAAGTAGTTTGCCAGTATTTCTTTTGAGTTTATAAACTGAGAGAAAATGCTGATCAGCACTCTGGAGAGGCTGGGTGGGAATAGAGAGTAACAAGAGAGGTGAGAGCAGGGCAGGCAGAGGGGTTGTTGAGTATGAAAAAGGTAGTGTAGAGTTGCAATTGTAGGAGAAAGTGCGGAAGTTCCAGCCACTGAAGTTTGTTTAGTGAGAAGCAGTGATGTGAAGAGAGTGGTTGGTTTAGAATAAATCTAGCAATTTTGTTGTATGTTTGTTCCAGTTTCTGCACTGAGATAGTTTGGATATTCGTAAGGTTGGGGGAAGCATATAGAACCCTAGCTAAGAGAAATGCCTGCACAAGAGTGTGTTTAGTGGCAGTAGTGAGGAATATTTTGTTCCTATAAAGTAGTCCAAGGTTTTGGTGGGTTTTTTGATGGCCTGTTGTATGTGCAAGTCAGATTTCAGTTGGTCGTCAATTATTACCCCAAGGAGTTTGGTGTGTGAGGCAGGGGAGATAGTGGTGCCATCTAGGGAGGAAAGAGAAAAGTTGGATTTAAGGTGAGAGAGTGTCTGAGGTAGGAAGAGAAGGAGTTGAGTTTTTTTTGGGTTAAGGATTAGTTGACTGATTCTGGGCCATTTTTCAACAGAGAAAAAGGAATTCTGTGTTAGCTTGTGTAGTTCAGAGATAGTACTGGAGATAGATAAGACAGCAGAGTTGTGAGAGTCATCTGTGTATTGTATTGTGAAGATATGTGAAGGCTGCCAGCCTAGCCAGATAGAATTTTGTAGATAATTCTGCCATTTGTAAATATTAAAATAATCCACAGGCTTGTTCTCTTAAATGGAAGAAAATTGTGTTAACTGTGGAACTGCAAAAATGTAACAACAGTGCACTCTGCTGTAGAAAAGCTGATAAGTCAAGCACTGTATAATTGTTTTATCACAAAACCCGGAGCCAAGATGTCTGGATGAAGGAATTCTTGCTTTTGTTTTGAGACTAGAGTTAAGTGCTAGAATTTGCATGTATAATGTCTTTTATTGCTGTAGCTTCCTGACCAGGTGCAAGATCAAAAGGGCTGTTAAACTCTGAGTTTCTGTTAGCCCAGAAAACAGAAAATAATGATGTAATCTGAAATGAGTCAGTGGTACTATGTTATCAATTTAAAGACAGAGAGACTCAGAGCATTTTGCATTTGTCTTGAGAACATTCAACATCACCAGCACTCTGCCTATGGTCTATATGTAAGTTTATTTTAGAACTGTGTTTTATCTTAGATATAGCTAGGAAATAGGAAGATTAGATTAGTTTTTTCTGTATTGATGACAGAACTTTTCTACTGTATTATGTTAAGTATTTCCCCGTGATATCTCAACTCTTGACTAGCACTGTGTAGTAATAAGTATTGTCTTGGTGTTTTTATTATTTATTATTAAATATTTTAAACCTTTCAACTGTGGCTGTTTTGTGTAGAGATAATTTAAGCTCTAGAGTGTATTTTATGTATATAGTGATACTGTCTAAATCACTCCAATAAGCTTTGCTGTTCAGTCACACTTACCATTTGGATAATAATATTGCACAGTAATAATTGGACACCATTTGTTAAGGGCCATGTTGGTAGCTGATATTAGTTGTTGGTGGCAAGTGGTACTACCGTATAGTCTGGGTAAAAGGGGCAGAGCTAGAGAACCTGTGCCAGCCTTCCCCAGGAGTGTCCGTGTGTTTGTATATAACTCATATCCCAAACTGTGTGTGTGTCAGCTACTTGGGTAGGGACATGAAGCACTGGTTAGACAGAGAGGGTGCTGGAGGTTTTAGCTTGACCATTAGGCTGAGATCTGGACCCTATAGCTGTGCCAGAGGGAAGTCTTATTGGGGATCTGGAGAGAAAGGGAGAAACCAGCCCCAGACTGACTGTGATCTCTGTGTATTCTTAAGGGAAATTGTATTTTACTGTGTGTGTATTTGTTATCCTCCCCTATGTGGACAGCCCTCACTGGTGTTAGTGGTGAGGACTGAGGTTCCTTGATTGCTGGGCCAGTGCATGGGCATCCCATATATTACAGATGATAGACTGCAGGATGAATGTAGGTAGTTGGTAAAAATGTTGAAAAGGAGTGGTCCAAGTATGGTGCCTTGGGGTTCTCCTGTTTGCACAGCAAGGAAGGGTAAGAAAGCCTGCTGACATGTAACAGCTTATTTTCTGCCAGTCAGCCAAGAGTAGAAGGAGAGAGGTTTAGTTCTGTGAGTTTGTTAAGAAGGATGGGATGAGGCAGTGCTGAAAACTTCAGAGAGATCAAGGAATAGACAGGAGATGAGGAGGTTATTGTCCCTAGCTTCTGCAACCTTTTGAGTAAAGGATAGTAATGCAGTCTAGGCACTGTGTTTAGGGTGGAAACCATGTTGCAAGGGTGTGGGGAAATTTATGTGAATGAGATAGGACAATAGTTGAGTATGTATACATTTTTCAAGGATCTTAGAGAGCAGTGAGAGAATCGTGATTGGTCTATAGTTACAGGGTTCAACAGAGTTGCCACCTTTGTGCAGAGAAGTGGTATAGAAGAATTTCCATATTTCCAGTACAGTAGATTCCTGAATGGAGTGGTTGATTAAGATAGATACAGGATATGCAATAGAGTCAACAGCAATTTTCAGAAATTGAGGGGGGAGTTTGTACGTAGAGGGAGAGCATGGTTTTAGTTTAAGAAGCAGGGATTTGATATGTTTAGTGGAAACAGGTTGCAAAATAAAAGGCTGAGAGACAAAGGAGCACAGAGGTTTAGTGGGAGGTGAGGGTGACACAGAAGAGTTGTGATGAGCAGAGTTACCAGAGGGTAGGAGTTTAGAGATGCTGTCTATGAAGTGTTTGTTGAGTAAGTCTGCAGTTTCAGGTGGCGTGTGACAGGGGAAAGGGTTAGGGATGGTAGGAGAACCAGTGTGGAGCAGGGAGTTGATAGTATTCCAGAATCTTTTGAGGTCATTTGGGTGAGACCCTTAAAATTTGTGAAATATTGGCATTTATCCAAAATAATGCATTTTTACATGATTTCTGAGTTGCTTATAACCTTGGAGAAGCATGGGGAGTTTTAGTGGTTTGCCATTTTTTCTATAGAGCATCTTTTTCATGCATCAAAGCATGAGTAGGTCTGGAGAGCCAGGGTGCAAAATTAGACTTGAGTCTGACTTTACAAGTTGGGGCAAGAGAGTTTAGGACAGCAAGGAAAATGTGGTTGAATTTAGTAACAGCATAATTGAGCAGGAGAGTTTTTAGGCAAGACCAGTTGATGGCAGAGCATCTATAGTTAAATGTTTCAGAGGAAAAGTTAGTCAGTTTCCAACAATCTCTGTAGAGATGGGTCTTAGAGAGATGAGGAGAGTGCCTTAAGACAGAGATAGGAGAATAATGACTAACAGAGTCAGAGAAGGTAGAAGGGTTACAATAGTTGTTTGGAGAGTTGGTCAAGATCCAGTCAATTGTGGAACCAGTAGCATTGTTACTGTAGTGGGTAGGGGTAGTGATCAGTTGTGAGAATCCATACATATTTATGAAATGTTGGGGTGAGTTACCAATAAGGGAGCTCCAATCTTTATTAACATCTCCAACAATGATGGTTTCATAGGGGATGGAGGTGTTTATCCAGGAGAGTATATGTTCAAGGATAGGGATGTTTTTATCTGTGGGGATATAGACAGAGACAATAGCAAACTTCCTATATGTATTGATGTGGCAGTCTAGGAGCAGTAGTTCAGCAAGGGAGAAAATAGGCAGGGTAATGGCTATATGTGTTAGTGTCAGTGAGACAGAGTACAAGATAGCCACCCCACTGCCTTTTTTGGGTGTCCTGTCAGACCTATAATATTGTATTGAGGTGGGAGAAATGCAGAGGAATTGATATGAGGTTTTAGCCAGGTTTCCGATAGAGCCAGGATATGAGGTTTGTGTTCGGCCAACCGTGTGTGAAGTTTGGAGGTTTTGTTCTTTAGGCTTTGGATGTTCATTGCAGAGATAGAGATATGTTTGAGGCTGGAGATATTTGAGGATATTTTTAGGGGTCAGCAGATGAAGGTGGAGGGGAGAGTGGAGAGAGGGGAGGGACCAGGATTAGGATGGAAATGTAAGGTTTGTTCGAGGGTGAGAGATATTTCTGGCACGTATTAATGGGAGGAAGTTTTTGATTAATGATAGGTTTAATTGTAAATCCTGTGGAGTAGTCTATATAGTGGGGTGTGATTGTTCTCCTTGTAAATGGTATATTGGACAGAACAAGCACATGATTAAAGTTTGTATTTTGGAACACTTGGGTGAGATTCACAATAAGCATCTTGATAGCCCCATAGCAGAACATTTTCATAGTGTACATGATGGTAAAGATGACAGTTTGTTTTTTAGTGTGCTAAACCTTTTATGTCTAATGGAGGCAATTTTCATCAAAGGCTTTTAGAGTTAGAAAGTAGAGCAATTTTGAATTATAGGACTTTGGCACTGATGGGATTAAATTTGGAGATTAACATTACTGTTTAAGTATAATTGCAATATGTTTTTTGTATTGTGCCCTTTTAGGGTTAAATTGTTTTTAAATTGTGACTGATTAGTCAATTAAGAAAATTGTATAAATTGTTGTGCTAGTGTTTGTAAGTTATTCCTTGAAGGCTTTGTAGCCGAGGTACCAGAATGCTATGAAATTACACACTTGCAGTTTGCTGGTTCGTGGTGTTATTCTTGTGAATTTTATATTCATTTTCAGTATGTCTTCGGCTGAAGCTGCTGCCTCTTTGGAAGTTTCATGGACTGAAATGAGTCCTGATGGTTTTATTTTAGCCAGTTTAATGAGAGAAAGGGAGGAGAAACTGGCTAATTTTGATCCATGGTCATCAGTTTGTCCTGTTAAGGAAGACAGGCATTTTGAGGAACTAAGAAAATTAATGATAAAAGAGGTAACCCTTTTTTATGATACATGCCTTTTGGAGAAATATGCCAGCTTGTCTGTTACTCTTAGAGGCTTAGGGATTGATAAATTGCCAGCTTATGAGTTTTTGGAGGAGAAAGTGGATTTATTTGAAGAATGGAAGGACATTGCACTACAATGTACATTGGGTTGGTTGTGAGTTCTGATAAAAAGGCAACATTCGTGCACATCTTTAAGTACAGCAGCAGATTGCCTCTCTTCAGGAAACACGGCTTAATGATACCCCTGCAAGTGTATTTTCTGCTAAAATGAGAGACATTAAAATGAGTTGTGCACTGTAGAAAATGAGGTGCTTGAGCGAAAAAAAGAAAAAAGTAAACCGAGATCTAAATGCTATAAAAATGGTTTAATTTTTTTGTGGCAATGCAGGAGTAGGAGTGAATGTTCCTAGATGAGACGAGTGAATGGGAGAGCATGGAGTGTGCATGATTCATCTGTTCCCTCTACTGATACCATGGTCAGTAAGTAGAGTGTTTCCTTTGATGACGAGGAACCAGTTGAGCAGATGGTGAGATGCAAGGAGGGTGAATCACAACATCAATCCGTTTTTCAACAAACCATGGGTTACCAGGAATAGAGGGTGAAACCACCAGAACTGACTTTCAAGCTGTTTTTCAAACTGATACTGGGTCTTCTGTCATTGTAAATGGACATCATGGACTTGGACTGGGTAATTCTTTATCCACTACTAGTGATTTGTTTATTATTAACTTGAGTGACTTCAACTTAACTCTTGACATGTTAAAAGTTTTATGAAGGGGTAGTAAATTTGTTCCTACCACACTTCCTTCATATGCAGATATTCTACTTGAGGTTAAAGGCTTTTGCCGTAAACTTTACTTGAACATTTTTTGGTTTAATGGGAGAACGGACAGATTCTTCAGTATTGGGGAATACATCTGAATTGGATGATTCCCTTTTGAATGTCTCTGTGTATGATTATCAGGCTGATTCTTTGGCTGTTGCTTCTTTTTCAGATGCACATGATGATGGTGGGGAAGTAAGTGACACTGATGAGGAAGTTAGTGGTTTCTGTACTGGGTATGGGAGGTTGTCTGTACCATCTTTACCTAATCATAGTATCTTTATGCCCCCAAAAACATTTGGTTTTATCTAACTTTGAAACAGTATTATGTAAGAAATGTGAAGTTGAGTTTTTTTAAGTTTATAAAAATGAAAAAGATGTTTAATTTGAACAAACAGGAATGGCTTGCATTGAAAACACTAAGGGAAGATACCAGTGGTTATGTTTTCATGCAAGCTGACAAAGGTGGTAACTGGGTCGTAATGTCTACAGCACAATATTATAAAATGGCTTATGACATATTATTAGATGAAACTGAATATGTTAACTGAAAATGCCATTGAACAGTATAATAAATCACTGTTGGAAATTCTAGAGAGAGGGGAACATCTGGGCTTTTTGACCTCTAGGAATGTTAAAAAACTATACATACCTTTTCGTAAGGATCCAGGTTTTTAGTTCATGCCAAAAATACATAAACATTTGACTGAACCCCCTGGTAGACCCATTGTTTCCTGTTGTGGTTCCTTTCTTGAACATGTGGGGATATTTTTGGGTAGTCATTTGAAAAAACATCTATCCAAGATCCCTTCACATATAAAGAATACGAATGAGTTTTGTAAGTTAGTTAGGAACCTTCAGTGGGAGAAGAATTTTTATTGGGCCAGTATTGATATAAAATCTTTATATACCAACATAAAAACAAGATGGGGTTTGGAGGCAGTTAACAAAATGTTGGGAGAGGGGCCACGTACTTCTGTTTTGTTATGTTTGTTTGAATTTTCTTTGTCACATAGTTATTTCACTTTTGAAAATGAGTTGTTGTTTGCAGAAACAAGGCACAGCCATGAGTATAAATTTTGCCCCAGCCTATGTGTTATTTTCATGTCTTTTTTTTTTTGAAAATGCGTTTTTGTATAAGTTGGATTTTTTTGTGAAAGCTGTGATGTTATATGAACGTTACATAGATGATTTCATTTTTATTTGTCAAGGTGAGGAAGGGGAATTTGTTGAGTTTGTAAGGTGTCTTAATGACAATCCATTTGGTTTAAAATTCACTGGAGTTACTAATAGGCAAGTCATTCAGTTTTTGGACATAGAATTGTATGTGGATCAGGATTTCAAAGTGCAATATAAAGCATTTAGAAAAACTACTTCAGTCAATAACTTCCTACATGCCAGTAGTGCTCACCCTCAACATTTATTGGATTCTCTTCCTTTTGGAGAATTTAAGAGGGTTTTTGAACACACTTCTGATAGTGATTTACTGGATGAGGAATTTCTTTTTGTTAAAGAGTTGCTCCTAGAATGGGCTATTCTCTTACTACTATTGAGAAGGCAAGAAAACAATTACTGGTAAGGATAAGATTCTGCACAGTTTTAAATGTTATAGGGCTGTCAGGGATGAAGAAGTTAATTCATGGAAATGTTTATTTTTTTTGTAACTAAATATTCACCTTTTTCTCCTATTTCTCCTTTTTCATAGGTTCATAAGTTCATAGGTTCATACTAGGCTATCTGCCCTGGGGCAATTATAAGCCTAGCCCGATTCTGTATGGCTTACGCCACCCCTTGATTTGAGTATACTGTGCCCTTTTTAAGGTTTAGTTTACTGTGCCTCTGTCTAATAGTGACACGGGAGTAATCCCTGGGACAAACCTACGATCCCCCATCCACCTATCGAGATTCTTCTTGAAGAGATTCAGTGAGGTGCTCTGCCTCACATGAACTGGAATTCTATTCCAGAGCAAAGGGAGCCTCTGGGTTATGAACCTGTCCATCCAGCAAGTTCTATTTATTTCTGTGCTGAGGTTCAAGTCCCTCAAGCATGTGGCTCTAAGGGATTTAGATTTACTGAGGTGGAGCATGTCCATTAATTCTGGATTTGACATAGCTTTGTATGTCAGGCATAGATCGCCTCAAAGTAGGCAGTATGCAACTGAGTAGAGCTGGAGTTTTTTTAACCGAGCAGCATATGGCATCTGTTTGAGACCCTTGATCCTCTTGGTGAAATACTTTTGGGGTCTTTCTAATTGCTGCAGGTGTCGGGTAAGGTACATCCCAAAAGGGACATTGTATTCTATGATGGGCCTGATGAGGGATGAATAAAGGGGCACGATTACCTCTCTTGATCTAGATGTGAAACCCTTCATGATGAGGTGGGCTATGTAGAAGGTCTTTCTAACCACTTTGGCAATGTGGTTTTCAAAAGAGAGATTGCTATCAACTTGGGTCCCCAGGTCCCTAATAACTTTCTTTGTACTTAATGGGTTTCCGCTTATGTGATAATTTGTGGGCACATTGTTTTTGCCAAAGGGTATGACTATACATTTTTTGGCATTTAGCTTTAAACCATGGCACTGGCACCAGTTATCTGTCTCTGTGAGACCTTTTTGAAGGATGTTTGTGTCAGCTGGAGAGTTGATTATGGCACCCAGTTTGCAGTCGTCTGCGAACTTGGTGAGCCATAGTCCTCCCATGTTTGCCTGTACCTCAGAAAAGTATATACCGAACAAGAGTGGTCCCAGGACAGAACCCTGTGGGATGCCACTTGTGACCGGTTTCGAGTCGGACATGGCTCCAGCAACTCTCACTCTGTGTGTTCTGTCTTTGAGCCAGTTTGCGACCCATCTTGTGACATAGGGTTTTATATTTAAGCTGGATAGCTTATCTATGATGCCCGAGTGGGGTATTGTGTCAAATGCCTTTGCAAGGTCCAGATAGGCTGTGTGGACTACCTTCCCTTCATCTATGGCTTTGGTGACTGTTTCAAAGAAGTCAATCAGGTTCAAAAGGCAGGATCTGCCCTTGACAAAGCTGAACTGGGTAGGAGCTAGTGTCTGTAGGTCCCCAATGTCTTTGTTTATGTGCTCCATGATGATCCTCTCCATAGCCTCACAGACTAAGCTAGTCAGGCTTATGGGGCAATAGTTTCCAGGGTCCGTAGAGGCTCCACCTTTGTGGAGTGGGACCACTGTTGCTGTACGCCACTCTGTGGGCACATATCCTGTAGTGAGGCTGAGATTGTATAGCTGTTTTATTTGAGGGATTAGTTCCTCTTGGAGTTCATGTAGGACACAACCTGGGACGCCATCTGGTCCCATGGAAGCAGTGTTTTTTGCTTTGGAGAGGGCAGCCTTCACCTGAGCATCAGAGATGTTTGGGAGGCAGCCCTCTGTTGGGATAGATACTTGCTCTTTTGTGGGGGAGGGGTGGAGAAGTTTGCACTGAACCTGTCTGCCAGGATATTGGCGATGTCTGTGGGTTCAGTGTATTTTTTGTCATTTAGAATCAACTCAGAACAAGTCTGGGAGTTGCATCCCAGGTTTCTAACATAACTGAAAAAAGCCTTATGATTGTATTTGGTATCCTGTGCAATTTTTCTCTCGAAGCTGGCTTGGAGGATTTTATGAGGGATTGTAATTTTTTGCTAGTACTGATCAGAGATGCCTTCCCTATTAGGGATTTTGCTCTGTCATGTAGTAGCTTCCTCCTTCTGTTGCACAGTTTATTTATAACAGGGGTCCACCAGACTGGATGCCTGCCTTTGGATGATTGGGTCTTGGTTTTGTTTGGGATAGCATGATCCATGTATTCCTGGAGATCTCCTTAGAATACGTTTATATAGGATTCTGCAGTTTGGGCCATAGTTTCCTCTGGCCCTGGGGCCTTAAAGGATTCCACTTCAGTTTTTCACTGTGGTCTTCTGGGCTGGGGGTGGGGTTGGGATGTGGACATCCAGTGAAATTAATTTATGGTCTGATCTTACCAATGAGGGATATACTTCTGGTGTGGAGCATAGAGTCCCCATGTTGGTAATGATCAGGTCTAGTATGTTGTCCCCTTTTGTGGGAGTGGTGACTAGTTGTTCCATAGCATTTGAGTTTATAATTTCCAGGAACCTTTGGGCTAAGGTGCTGGGGCTTGAGTAGTGCTCCCAGTCAATGTTTGGGTAGTTGAAGTCACCCAATATAATGGTGTTCGGAGAGATCTTCATGTTCTCCAATGTTTTCAGGAAAGCCGAATGGGATTCCTGACTTTGAGAGGGTGGTCTGTAGGATGCTATAAACTGAAAAGCAGTCTTGCCCACTGTTAGTTGCACATGGATGGTCTCCGATACTTCATGCAATGCCACTTACCTGGAGGTGTGGATATCCTTGATAAATATGGAAACTCCCCCTCCTTTTGTGGTTCGGTCCGGGTTTTGGGGCCGAAAAGCATGATATGAGGTATAGCCTGGTAGTGCTGTGGTGCTCTCTGGAGCCTTGAACCAGGTTTCTGTCACTGCACAGATATCGATGTTCTCCATACTGAGGAGAGCTTCGAGTGCGTGCATCTTGAGGTTAAGACTTCTGGCATTTAGCAGCATTACCCTTAGTTTCTTGTTCCTTGTGCTGTCTATGGGGGTGGGTTTGACTTTTGAGCCTTGCCTAAAAAAGGCACTATGTGGGTGGCAAAAACCTTTGCCAATATCCGAAAGCCCAGTGGTGACAGGTGCAAGCCATTCCTAGTGAAGCAACGTGGCTTGTCGAGCATGTCATCCCAGGCTGACAGACACTGGATCCCCTTTGAATGACACCAAAATTTTAGCCAATTGTTAAAATCGATCATTTTGTCTTTGTACTGTGGCATCATTCTAGGTGAGGGTAAGATGCTGCTCAAGGTCAGGGTCATACCAGCCTGGGCTACATGATCAGAGAGCTCCTCTATGTCTCTTTTCATGTAGTCCAGGGAGGTACGTCTCAGGTCATTCACACCAGCATGTACAATGACTGAGTCATATTTGTATTTGCTTTGGAGTGACCTGAGTGCTTGCGTTATGTGGCAAATCCTAGCACCCGACAGGCAGCTCACCGAGACCTTCTCTTTATTCAGCCTGGTGAGCGGGACGTCAGTGTGTCTGACAATAGAGTCACCTATTACAAGAGTATCAGGTGTGTTATTCAGCCTTAAGGGCTGTGGCTCCTTGGCACACTGACTTTGTGGGTTATGTGTTGTGCGTGTTTTGTTTTGAGGTAGTGTTTGCTTGCATGTCTGCGTTGGAGGTCTCTGTTGCTTAGGTAGATTTTTATTTAGAGCCTCCGAGTATGTTTTTGTGTATTTATGTGTTTGGTTCGCTGATGTGGTGGGACTATGTGATACTGGAATTGTGTTGTGTGAGGTTACCTTCTCCTCCTGACTGGTTACACCAGTTTTGAGATGAGAGAGCTCAGCCTCCAGTTTGGCTAAATAGTTCCATCTCTCACATATATTTGAACCTGTTTGGAGGAGGAGAGGGTTGTCCGTGTACATGAGACAGTTGTAACATTGCCTCAAAATTCCCAGATTCACCAGCTGGACTGGAGAGGAAACCATTGACTGACCTTTGGACATGCTAGAGTAATATAGGGAAACTGAATTTAAGACGGACCAATAGAGGACAGGCTAATCGTAGAGAGTATAAGAGTAAGTAGTGCTTATGGTTTAATAGTGCTAACTTGTAGGATTACTTAATTGGACCAGTGAAGGGCCTTAGAATGAGAATATGGTGTTTAAATTGAGAGATAGAGCAGTTCTAAGGGAAAATGTGAAGAGCAGACTTTGTGGAGCCAGGAATAGCTTAAACCTAATTAGGCGGTGCTGCCCGCTGTTGCGCTATGCTCAAAAACGCGCAAAACTGCGCAAAAGAGGGTTTTAAGAGAGGAAGATGAAGTAGTTTTTGGAATTGACCCAAAATGGCCAATAAAACTACAGTTTCAAGTCAGTAACCACTCCCACAGGGGCAGGCAGGCTGCTCAATGTTTTTCACTGCCACTGATCAACAGAGAGTCTTCCCTTTAGCCCAAGCAAAAAATGGCCTCACAGAAACTTACAAACAGTTGAAGAACAGCAAGCCTGTAACTGCACTTTTTTAAATCTCAGAAAAGTGGGAAAAAAGCAAGATTTTTTTGTTTTTTGTTTTTTTCAGAGATAGCAGAGGTTCACAATTATCAACAAGTTATAACAGTGCAGTAAATGACCCCACACAAGAGTGCTAGGCCAAAGACAGATAAAATGCAAGTTTTGAGAAAAAACGATTTTAAAAATAAGTGCAAACAGGAAATTCAGTAAACAGCTCTAGGTTGTGCTCTAAATACAGTTACTAATGCAGAAATCAAGTTTAACAAGCCAGAAAATGCTCAAAATAGGCGACTATGCAGAAAAACTTAGCAAATAAACAGAGGAAAAATACTTAAAATCTCAAAAGTGGCTTCTTTCTTCTCTCAGCATTTTCTCCTCTTGGTGGGTGCTTCACCAACAGCCAACAAGCCTGAAAAGATGCCAAAACCATGAGGCAACCAGGTTTTAAGAGAGGAAGATGAAGGAGTTTTGGAATTGACCCAAAATGGCCAATAAAACTACAGTTTCAAGTCAGTAACCACTCCCACAGGGGCAGGCAGGCTGCTCAATGTTTTTCACTGCCACTGATCAACAGAGAGACTTCCCTTTAGCCCAAGCAAAAAATGGCCTCACAGAAACTTACAAACAGTTCAAGAACAGCAAGCCTGTAACTGAACTTTTTTAAATCTCAGAAAAGTGGGAAAAAAGCAAGATTTTTTTTTTTTGTTTTTTTTCAGAGATAGCAGAGGTTCACTCTCTTTTCTCCTATTTTGAAAAATGTGGTGGATAGCCTGTGGTCCATTGTATGTTTTGATGCAGAACCTGGGCACTTATTCCCCAAAACAAGTTATATTCTCATTTGGGCGATTTGTTAACTTAAAGGAATTATTAAAATGGAAAAAAAAGAAGTCCTCTAATCCCATAATAGGGATGTTTAGGTATGGACAATGTAAGGTTTGTTCAAGGGTGAGAGATATTTCTGGCACATGTATTAATGGGAGGAAGTTTTTGATTAATGATAGGTTTAATTGTAATTCCTGTGAGGTAGTCTATATAGTGGGGTGTGATTGTTCCCCTTGTAAATGGCATATTGGAGAGACCAAGCGCATGATTAAAGATCCTATTTTGGAACACTTGGGTGATATTTACAATAAGCGTCTTAATAGCCCCATAGCAGAACATTTTCATAGTATACATGATGATAAAGATGACAGTTTGTTTTTAGTGTGCTTGCTAAACCCTTTATGTCTAATGGAGGAAATTTTCATCAAATTCTTTTAGAGTTAGAAAGTAGACAAATTTTGAATTATAGGACTTTGGCACTGGTGGGATTAAATTTGGAGATTAACATTACTGTTTAAGTATAATTACAATATGTTTTTTGTATTGTGACCATGATAGCCCTTTCAGTGTTAAACTGTTTTTAAATTGTGACTGATTAGTCAATTAAGAAAATTCTATAAATTGGTGTGCTAGTGTTTGTAAGTTATTCCTTGAAGGCTTTGTAGCCGAGGTACCAGAATGCTATTAAATTACACACTTGCAGTTTGCTGGTTTGTGGTGTTTTTCTTGTGAATTTTATATTTGTTTTCAGTTGTATTTGGATGAATTTCACCAAAAACCAGGAAGAGCAAAGATAAGATGGAAAAGGTGAGGGTGATCAGTAAGGGGAATGGGGTACTTGAGTTTAGGCTTAGGAGTAAGAGCGGGGTAGGCCACAAGTTTAAATTTAAGACACTGAAAGGGAGAGAGGCAGAAAAGAGAGGTGGCAATAGTCATTGGAGCTTGGAAGAAGTCTGGGATGGGGAAAGGTAGGCGAAGAGGGGAAGATATGGAACTCAGTGTGGTAGGAAGTGCTTAGGGATAGTGAGATTAGAAATGGGAGAAACAGCAGTAAGGATAGCATTGTGTGATGGAAAAAGTAGGGGAAGAGTTATAGGGAAAAATATAAAGAAATATATTAGGGAAGGGTGGTGGCTAGAAATAAGCAGTGTGAGGGAAGAAACTGTATGGAGGGTGGAAATAGTGAGTATGTGAGGAGACAGTAGGTGTGCTTGGGAGTGAAAGTGCCAAGTGTGAGAGAGGCAAGCCACAGAGGAGACAGCCCAAGTTGGGTGGGAAAGAGGGGAAAGTTACTGACACGGTGGGAAGAGTGAAAGGGTGAAAACACACAACCCCCGCTTACTAAGGAACCCACATTAATTCTGGATTTGACATAGCTTTGTATGTCAGGCATAGATCTCACCTCGAGTAGGCGGGCAGCTATGCAACTGAGTAGAGCTGGAGTTTTTTAACCCGGCTTGAGCAGCATATGGCATCTGTTTGAGACCCTTGATCCTCTTGGTGAGATATTTTGGGGTCTTTCTAATTGCTGCAGGTGTCGGGTAAAATACATCCCAAAGGGACATTGTATTCTATGATGGGCCTGATGAGGGATGAATAAAGGCATGATTACCTCTCTTGATCTAGATGTGAAACCCTTTGTGATGAGGTGGGCTATGTAGAAGGTCTTTCTAACCACTTTGGCAATGTGGTTTTCAAAAGAGATTGCTATCAACTTGGGTCCCCAGGTCCCTAATAACTTTCTTTGTACTTAATGGGTTTCCGCTTATGTGATAATTTGTGGGCACATTGTTTTTGCCAAAGGGTATGACTATACATTTTTTGGCATTTAGCTTTAAACCATGGCGCTGGCACCAGTTATCTGTCTCTGTGAGACCTTTTTGAAGGATGTTTGTGTCAGCTGGAGAGTTGATTATGGCACCCAGTTTGAAGTCGTCTGCGAACTTGGTGAGCCATAGTCCTCCCATGTTTGCCTGTACCTAGGAAAAGTATATACCGAACAAGAGTGGTCCCAGGACAGAACCCTGTGGGATGCCACTTGTGACCGGTTTCAAGTCGGACATGGCTCCAGCAACTCTCACTCTGTGGGTTCTGTCTTTGAGCCAGTTTGCGACCTATCTTGTGACATAGGGGTTTATATTTAAGCTGGATAGCTTATCTATGATGCCCGAGTGGGGTATTGTGTCAAATTCCTTTGCAAGGTCCAGATAGGCTGTGTGGGCTACCTTCCCTTCATCTATGGCTTTGGTGACTGTTTCGAAGAAGTCAACCATTATCAAAGGGTAGGATCTGCCCTTGACAAAGCCGAACTGGGTAGGAGCTAGTGTCTGTAGGTCCCCAATGTCTTTGTTTATGAGCTCCATGATGATCCTCTCCATAGCCTTGCAGACTAAGCTAGTCAGGCTTATGGGGCTGATAGTTTCCAGGGTCGTGGGGCTCCACCTTTGTGGAGTGGGACCACTGTTGCTGTCACGCCATTCTGTGGGCACATATCCTGTAGTGAGGCTGAGATTGTATAGCTGTTTTATTTGAGGATTGGTTCCTCTTGGAGTTCATGTAGGGCGCAACCTGGGGCGCCATCTGGTCCCATGGAAGCAGTGTTTTTTGCTTTGGAGAGGGCAGCCTTCACCTGAGCATCAGAGATGTTTGGGAGGCAGCCCTCTGTCAGGATAGATACTTGCTCTTTTGTGGGGGAGGGGGTGGAGAAGTTTGCACTGAACCTGTCTGCCAGGATATTGGCGATGTCTGTGGGTTCAGTGTATTTTTTGTCATTTAGAATCAGCTCAGAACAAGTCTGGGAGTTGCATCCCAGGTTTCTAACATAACTGAAAAAAGCCTTATGATTGTCTTTGGTGTCCTGTGCAATTTTTCTCTCGAAGCTGGCCTTGGAGGATTTTATGAGGGATCGTAATTTTTTGCTAGTACTGATCAGAGATGCCTTCCCTATTAGGGATTTTGCTCTATCATGTAGTAGCTTTCTCCTTCTGTTGCACAGTTTATTTATGGCAGGGGTCCACCAGACTGGATGCCTGCCTTTGGATGATTGGGTCTTGGTTTTGTTTGGGATAGCATGATCCATGCATTCCTGGAGATGTCCGTAGAATACGTTTATATAGGATTCTGCAGTTTGATATAGTTTCCTCTGGCCCTGGGGCCATGAAGGATTCCACTTCGGTTTTGAGAAGTGAGAAGTGCGCGTTTGAGAAGTTTTCACTGTGGTCTTCTGGGCTGGGGGTGGGGTTGGGATGTGGACATCCAGTGAAATTAATTTATGGTCTGATCTTACCAATGAGGGATATACTTCTGGTGTGGAGCATAGAGTCCCCATGTTGGTAATGATCAGGTCTAGTATATTGTCCCCTCTTGTGGGAGTGGTGACTAGTTGTTCCATAGCATTTGAGTTTATAATTTCCAGGAACCTTTGGGCTAAGGTGCTGGGGCTTGAGTAGTGCTCCCAGTCAATGTTTGGGTAGTTGAAGTCACCCAATATAATGGTGTTCGGAGAGATCTTCATGTTCTCCAATGTTTTCAGGAAAGCCGAATGGGATTCCTGACTTTGAGAGGGTGGTCTGTAGGATGCTATAAACTGAAAAGCAGTCTTGCCCACTGTTAGTTGCACATGGATGGTCTCCGATGCTTCATGCAATGCCACTAACCTGGAGGTGTGGATATCCTTGATAAATATGGAAACTCCCCCTCCTTTTGTGGTTCGGTCCGGGTTTGGGGCCGAAAAGCATGATATGAGGTATAGCCTGGTAGTGCTGTGGTGCTCTCTGGAGCCTTGAACCAGGTTTCTGTCACTGCACAGATATCTATGTTCTCCATACTGTGGAGAGCTTCGAGTGCGTGCATCTTGAGGTTAAGACTTCTGGCGTTTAGCAGCATTACCCTTAGTTTCTTGTTCCTTGTGCTGTCTATGGGGTGGGTTTGACTTTTGAGCCTTGCCTAAAAGGCACTATGGGGGTGGCAAAAGCCTTTGCCAATATCAAAGCCCAGTGGTGACAGGTGCAAGCCATCCCTAAGCGAAACAGCGTGGCTTGTCGAGCATGTCACCCCAGGCTGACAGACACTGGATCCCCTTTGAATGACACCAAAATTTTAGCCAATTGTTAAAATTGATCATTTTGTCTTTGTACTGTGGCATCATTCTAGGTGAGGGTAAGATGCTGCTCAAGGTCAGGGTCATACCAGCCTGGGTTACATGATCAGAGAGCTCCTCTATGTCTCTTTTCATGTAGTCCAGGGAGGTACGTCTCAGGTCATTCACACCAGCATGTACAATGACTGAGTCATATTTGTATTTGCTTTGGAGTGACCTGAGTGCTTGTGTTATGTGACGGATCCTAGCACCCAACAGGCAGCTCACCGTGACCTTCTCTTTATTCAGCCTGGTGAGCGGGACATTAGTGTGTCTGACAATAGAGTCACCTATTACAAGAGTATCAGGTGTGTTATTCAGCCTTAAGGGCTGTGGCTCCTTGGCACACTGACTTTGTGGGTTATGTGTTGTGCGTGTTTTGTTTTGAGGTAGTGTTTGCTTGGATGTCTGCTTTGGAGGTCTCTGTTGCTTAGGTAGATTTTTATTTAGTGCCTCGAGTATGTTTTGTGTATTTATGTGTTTGGTTCGCTGATGTGGTGGGACTATGTGATACTGGAATTGTGTTGTGTGAGGTTACCTTCTCCTCCTGACTGGCTACACCAGTTTTGAGATGAGAGAGCTCAGCCTCCAGTTTGGCTAAATAGTTGCATCTCTCACATATATTTGAACCTGTTTGGAGGAGGAGAGGGTTGTCCGTGTACATGAGACAGTTGTAACATTGCCTCAAAATTCCCAGATTCACCAGCTGGACTGGAGAGGAAACCATTGATTGACCTTTGGACATGCTAGAGTAATATAGGAAACTGAATTTAAGACGGACCAATAGAGGACAGGGTAATCGTAGAGTATAAGAGTAAGTAGTGCTTATGGTTTAATAGTGCTAACTTGTAGGATTACTTAATTGGACCAGTGAAGGGGCCTTAGAATGAGAATATGGTGTTTAAATTGAGAGATAGAGCAGTTCTAAGGAAAAAGTGAAGAGCAGACTTTGTGGAGCCAGGAATAGTTTAAACCTAATTAGGTGGCTGCCCGCTGTTGCGCTATGCTCAAAAAGCAGCAAAACCAGCAAAGAGGGTTTTAAGAGAGGAAGATGAAGGAGTTTTGGAATTGACCCAAAATGGCCAATAAAACTACAGTTTCAAGTCAGTAACCACTCCCACAGGGGCAGGCAGGCTGCTCAATGTTTTTCACTGCCACTGATCAACAGAGAGACTTCCCTTTAGCCCAAGCAAAAAATGGCCTCACAGAAACTTACAAACAGTTCAAGAACAGCAAGCCTGTAACTGAACTTTTTTAAATCTCAGAAAAGTGGGAAAAAAGCAAGATTTTTTTTGTTTTTTTGTTTTTTTTCAGAGATAGCAGAGATTCACTCTCTTTTCTCCTGTTTTGAAAAATGTGGTGGATAGCCTGTGGTCCATTGTATGTTTTGATGCAGAACCTGGGCACTTATTCCCCAAAACAAGTTATATTCTCATTTGGGCGATTTGTTAACTTAAAGGAACTATTAAAATGGAAAAAAAAGAAGTCCTCTAATCCCATAATAGGGATGTTTAGGTATGGACAATGTAAGGTTTGTGCAAGGATGAGAGATATTTCTGGCACATGTATTAATGGGAGGAAGTTTTTGATTAATGATAGGTTTAATTGTAATTCCTGTGAGGTAGTCTATATAGTGGGGTGTGATTGTTCCCCTTGTAAATGGCATGTTGGAGAGACCAAGTGCATGATTAAAGATCCTATTTTGGAACACTTGGGTGATATTTACAATAAGCGTCTTAATAGCCCCATAGCAGAACATTTTCATAGTATACATGATGATAAAGATGACAGTTTGTTTTTAGTGTGCTTGCTAAACCCTTTATGTCTAATGGAGGAAATTTTCATCAAATTCTTTTAGAGTTAGAAAGTAGACAAATTTTGAATTATAGGACTTTGGCACTGGTGGGATTAAATTTGGAGATTAACATTACTGTTTAAGTATAATTACAATATGTTTTTTGTATTGTGACCATGATAGCCCTTTTAGGGTTAAATTGTTTTTAAATTGTGACTGATTAGTCAATTAAGACAATTCTATAAATTAGTGTGCTAGTGTTTGTAAGTTATTCCTTGAAGGCTTTGTAGCCGAGGTACCAGAATGCTATTAAATTACACACTTGCAGTTTGCTGGTTTGTGGTGTTTTTCTTGTGAATTTTATATTTGTTTTCAGTTGTATTTGGATGAATTTCACCAAAAACCAGGAAGAGCAAAGATAAGATGGAAAAGGTGAGGGTGATCAGTAAAGGGAATGGGGTACTTGAGTTTAGGCTTAGGAGTAAGAGCGGGGTAGGCCACAAGTTTAAATTTAAGACACTGAAAGGGAGAGAGGCAGAAAAGAGAGGTGGCAATAGTCATTGGAGCTTGGAAGAAGTCTGGGATAGGGAAAGGTAGGAGAAGAGGGGAAGATATGGAACTCAGTGTGGTAGGAAGTGCTTAGGGATAGTGAGATTAGAAATGGGAGAAACAGCAGTAAGGATAGCATTGTGTGATGGAAAAAGTAGGGGAAGAGTTATAGGGAAAATATAAAGAAATATATTAGGGAAGGGTGGTGGCTAGAAATAAGCAGTGTGAGGGAAGGAACTGTATGGAGGGGTGGAAATAGTGAGTATGTGAGGAGGCAGTAGGTGTGCTTGGGAGTGAAAGTGCCAAGTGTGAGAGAGGCAAGCCACAGAGGAGACAGCCCAAGTTGGGTGGGAAAGAGGGGAAAGTTACTGACAAGGTGGGAAGAGTGAAAGGGTGAAAACACAAGTTATGGTGGTGGGAGGGGGCTGTGGGAGTGTCCAGGCAATGAGCTGAAAGTATAAATATGAGGATACTTGGAGTGGGTGGGATTTGGGGGTGGGAGGTGAGCAAAGTATGCAGAACCACTCCACACAACAAGTAAGTTGAATGTAACTGCCTAAAACCTGCACTCAGCACTTTAATTTTACTTACTTTAAGCAGGAAAGACAGACCAACAGTATACAATTTTGAGGTTTTTATGAGGGTTACTTGTTCAAATGTCAGACAAATAAGTAAAACTTTCAAACAAGAATCTATGTCTGAGTGTTAGAAAGCCACAAAGGTAGAATGTATAGCTGTAAAAGTTAGGGTCAGTTTACATTAGTTACAGGGGAAGGAGGAAAAAATAAAGCAGAAAGAGCCCCATGGCTGACAAAAATGGTGATTCACTTTGTTACACAGCACAGTAAAAGAGAGCTTAACAAATGTTTTTTTTTGTTTGTAACCTACACTGTTAATTGTTGGGAGTGAAATAGGTTTTGTTGTTAGAGACTACAGTGGCCAATTGCAATCCCATATACATGATTTTGCAGAAGTTGCAGTATTCTAGTGCAGGTAAATGTAGAGTTTGACTAGAAAAAGAGAAGAGATTCTTTATATACTGGTATCATCCTAGGCAAGGGTATAATGCTGCGCAAACATAGGGACATACCTGCCTGGGACACATATTTAGATTTCTCGATCATGAGTGTGTTCTGATAGTTCATATAGTCACATCTCAAATTGTGCATACCAACATGAAGTATGATGGATTAATAGTAGGACTTGTTGAGAGACTTTATTGCATGCATGATGTGACAACTACTTGTGTCAGACAGCTAACACTAACCTTATTCTTGTTTAAGCTGATGAGTGGGGCATTTGCATGTCTCACTTTACAGTCAACTGTTATGAAAACCTTTGAAATAGATGCCCATTTCCTTAAGCACTTCTATGGTGAAGCACTAGTGCTAATGCGTCTTATGTGTATTGTCTGCTTTGGGTGTAGTGTTAGATGCAGCATGTTTGTGTTTTGAATGTCTCTGCTGTTTAGGTCAGTTTCTGGAGAGTACATCCACACATGATGGTTTGTGTTGGGTGGATATTATGAGTAGGAGTCAAGGTGCGGTGAGCGGACAACCTGTTTAGTGTTGCTCTTCTGGAAGCAAGAGATTACGGATTCCAGATTCCTACTATAGGTGGATCTCTTGCAAATATTACTATATTGATTTAAGCGTATAGGCTGGTCAGTGCAAGAGTCAACCACATGTCAACTTGGCTAGCAGGAGAAACAGACAGAAAATGATAGATGATAATGGAAGGTTTGAACTTGGTATCTGCACAGAGATACCATGCATACATAGGTGATCTATATTTCTGTTATTGATAGGTAAGTGATTAAATTGCTACTTGTTCTGTAATGAAAGTTCTGACAGCTAGTTAAAGATGTTGAGGATCTACAATGGTATTAGTCCAGAAAGGCTAACCTTCAAGTAGATACTCCTACTGTACACTCCTGCCACAAGTGTACAGGTAGGCTTTTAAAAAAAAAACAGAGGTCATATTATTATTATTATTATTATTATTATTATTATTATTATTATTATTATTATTATTTTAGCTGCTTCCATTAGGGTCACCACAGCAGATCATCTGTTTCCATTTCTTCCTGTCTTCTGCATCCTGCTCTGTCACACCAATCACCTGCATGTCCTCACTCACCATATCCATAAACCTTATTTAAGCCTTCCTCTTTTCCTCTTACCTGGCAGCTCCATCCTTAGCATCCTTCTCCCAGTGCACCTGGTATCACTCCTCAGCACATGTCCAAACCAACTCAATCCTTTTCCCAGTGTGCCCAGTGTCACTCCTCAGCACATGTCCAAACAAACACAATTTCACTTCTCTGGCTTTGTCACTAAACCATCCAACCTGCGCTGACCCTCTAATATACTGATTCCTAATCCTGTCCACCCTCATCACACCCCATGCAAATATTAACATCTTTAACTCTGCTACCTCAAGCTCTGACTCCTGTATTTTCATCAGTGCCACCATCTCCAACCCATATAACATAGCTGGTCTCACTACCACCTTGCAGACCTTCCCTTTCATCTTATTGGTACCTGTCTGTCACAAATCATTTCTGATACTTTTGTCCATTCACTCCACTCTGCCTGAACTCTCTTCTTTACCTCTCTTCCACCCTCATCATTACTCTGAACTGTGGATCCCAAGTATTTAAAATCATCCACCTTCACCAACTGTACTTCCTGCATCTTCACCATTACTCAATCCTGCCTCTCATTCACACACACATATATATTCTGTCTTAGTTCTGCTGACCTTCATTTCTCTTCTTTATATATCATATCTCCACCTCTCCAGGGTCTCCTAAACCTGTTTCCTACTGTCACTACAGATCACAATATCGTCTGCATAATCATAGTCCATGGGGACTCCTGTCTGATCTCTTTTGTCAACCTGTCCATCACCATTGCAAATAGATGCCATAATGTAATGTGGCCAGCAGAACTGCAATGGAATAAAAGCAGAACATGTCACTTTTTTGGTTCATTGGATTACATAGGCAACAGAGTCAAAGGCATCACAATATTTCCTAAATTATTTAAAGCAGCAGAATAAATCAGCAGAACTGAGTTTTTCTTTAATCAAAAGCAGCAGCTGGTCATACCACAGAGCTTTCCCTTCATGGTAAAACAGTGCACAAAAAACAGTGTATGATGTCTCTGCATACATTAACAGGAATTCACTGTTATCTGTCTTATATAGGATGAGATGATATCTACCTGTCTTCCATGCAGATGTGTGACTACAGCCTGGTAGGATGACTACATATCCAATAATCTGATATAGCTGATGACATCAGCAGTGTCTGTTGAAGACAAATAGTGTCCCATAGGCTGCTGTAAAATGCTCTGTGTAATGTTCTAGTCTCTTTCACACACACACACACACACACACACACACACACACACACACACACACACACACACACACACACACACACACACACACAGTTGACTGCAGTGAGAATAGAACCCCTACATATCTACATGCACAGACTACAGAGCACTCTATTTAACACAAAGTGCCATAGCACAACTCTGACTTTTACACAACTGCAGGTAAATTTATAGCAGATGACAACAACAGCCCATGTGGGAGAAAAGAGGTTGGCGGGCTGCATGAATTGGATGTGTAGGCTCATGAAATATTAAAATACTGGCAGTCTATGCCATTGGAGAAGTAACTGCAGGATAACCCATCTACTCTGCTGAAAAGACACCCACACATACACACACACACACACACACACACACACACACACACACACACACACACACACACACACACACACATATACACCCAGTTGACTGCAGTGAGAATAGAACCCCTTCCTATCTAAATGCACAGACTACAAAAACACTGTACTTAATGCAAAGCACCATGGCACAAGTCTGACTTTTACAGAACTGCAGGTGAACATATAGCAGATTACATCAGCAGACCATATTGGAGACAAGAGGTTGTCACTCAGAACTGCATGAAATGAATGTATGCACTTGTGAAATATTGGTAATCTATGCCACTGGTGAAGTAACTGCAAAAGAACATATACTCTACTGATTAGGCACACACAAATTCACTCAGTTGACTGCACTGAAAATAAAACCTCTACCTATCTACATGCACAGCCTACAGACCACTTTACTTAACAAGGCACAAATCTGACTTTCACAGGACTGCAGGTGAACTTATAGCAGATGACATGAGCAGACCAGGTGAGGGACAAGAAGTTGGCAGGGCTGCATGAAATGGATGTGCAGACTTGTAAAATATCGGCACTTTATGCCATTGGAGAAATAACTGCAGGAGAATGCATCTACTCTGCTGATTAGACACACACACACACACACACACACACACACACACACACACACACACACACACACACACACACACACACACACACACACACACTCATTTGACTACAGTGAGAATAGAACCCCTTCCTATCTACATGCACAGATTACAGAACACTGTACTTAATGCAAAGCATCATGGCATAAGTCTGATTTATAAAAGAGAGCAGGTGAACTTATAGCAGATAACATCAGCAGGCCACAGGGAGAATAACTTGGGAGCCCTGTCCATGAAGGAGCACTCAGTATTGTATAGGAGACTTTGTAGTGTGTTTGATAAATGTGCTGAGACCCCAGGGTTGTAATGCTTGGTGGTGGGTGGGCTGACATGTGGATGTATTGAAAATGTATGAAGTACAGTTAGATCAGGCCCTTAGATTGCAATGCATACACTTGTATTTTTATGCTTTACAAAGGGAGCGCACAATAAACACCAATAATAAGGCATCATATATACAGTTCAATAGCGCAGTTAAATTGTATATGCATGTGAGATGCACCTGTTTGTATGTAGGTAAGCACTGTGTAAATGTGAGTCACATTGCTTGTGGCTCACAATTTGTATTATCTACCATATAGCTGTTACTTTAACCCCATACCATCTGTACTCCAGGCCAGTTTTTTGCAATAGCTAAGGACAGTATTTTTGACTGTATCCATTTTCTATGTCTGGCTGTCTTTTTCTAGGGATTCCCTATTTTTTTCCTGTCGCTGCAGTGCTGCACTTCACACAAACAAGATATGATAAGCTCAGCAAAACCTGTGTGTGGTAATACTGTTTTAGGAATGTGACGCATCACACAAAACTGGAATTAAAAGGAGACAGAAGGAAAGTCCATACAAATAAGGGACACAAACACAAAATCCATAAAAACACAGTAGAAAATGATAGTACACATTGCACATTTCTGCATATGTCAGGATTTAAGCCCTCAAACCATTATAGCTTAAGATTACAGGGGGGATGCCTTAGTCCTCTTTGTCACACAAACATATTTTACAGCAAAGCAGTGAAGTCATTTGCCACACAACCAACTGCATCTGAATGTACACTGCTATCAAATCATCAGCTGTGATTTGTACATTTAACAAGGGTACACTCTTTTTGTTTGGGTGGGGAGGGAATAAAGCTCAGTTACTGTTATGAAGAAAACAGGCCTGAAGTCTGAAACTGCAGTGTGTATCATCACTTTATAAATTCTCTCTATAATGATATACACATACAAAGGTATGGTGTTAAACTGAGGCCATGCAGTGAATATCAGTATTCTTCATAGATGGACACATATAAGTAACATAAGTCTTTGCTGTCACATGTTAAGGTAGTTTCTATACCAATCCACACTTTTTACTTGGTTAGTGTACCACTTTAAGAAATACAACAGGATATGCCATAATATTATTAAATAATACACTCTTCTAGGTTCAGGAATTACCCGGAAAATGCAGCAGTTGACACACATTTAGTTCAGGGCTGACTCTGTGTGATGCAGACAGTACACAGCCAATGCATGGGGAAGTAAAGGTTGTGCAAGTTTCCTGACATCAATTTTATGATATGTATGTGAGTAGGAGAAAGGTATTAGGCCAGTGAATGTGCTATACATTCTCTAATGCCAAAGCAATGGCATACTGAGCATGCCTACATCTGCCTACAGGGACAGCAACTGGGGATTCCTCCTCCAAGTCCTCCTCTGACTGTGGCTGTGGTGAACTAGCCAGTGGTGGAGGGATGTGTGTCACTTCCCCTTGCTAATCGTGCTGTAGCTGTTTCCAGAGGACCAAATTTGGGAGCATTGCACATCTGTGTACATATGAGTGGATGATACTGTAGGACTCCCCCAAACATATCTAGGCACCTGAACCGTGACTTCAGCACCCCTAACACATGCTCTATGATGTTTCTAGTTTGAGCATGTGCCTCAAAATATTGTTCTTCCATGGGTGTGTGTGCACTTCTAATGGGTGTCATTAACCACTGTTCCAAGGCATAGCCACCATCCCCCAGTAAATGGCCCTGAGGGATGTCCCCATAGCAAAGATCTGGTACATCTGTGATGTTTGCCAGATATGGGACTCATGATAATGTCCAGGGTTGCCAGCACACACATTCAAGATAATTCCCTGGGCATTACACACGATTTGGCAGTTGATGGAATGGTATCCCTTGTGGTTAATGCAGATTCTACCCTGCTCACCAGGTGGTGCCTTAATGTGTACATAGTGCAATCTATGGTACCCAGTTCTTCAGAGTAGTGTGCTACATAGGAAACAGTTGCATATTGCTGGCCCTCTCTTCAGAACTAGGGTGAAAATATATGTGCTCACTGGCATTTATGAGCATTGCAGCCATGACCTGGTGGAAGATCCTGGATGCTGATGCCTGTGATACACCCATCATGTCCCCAGTTGGTCTCTGAAAAGCACCTGTAGCTAAGATTCTAAGGGCTAAACTTACCTGGGTTTCCACTGGGATGGGTTCCCCTTGATTGGCTTTGGCTCTCAGTTGAGGGTGTCAGAGCTCACAGAGTTCTTGTAATGTATCCCTGTCCACTCTGTAATGCTCTAAAATCTCCAGCTCAGATAGCACCTGCAAAGTTCTCTGAGCCTGAACACTGTTTTCCTTCTTGTCCTACTGTCAGCAGCACCAGCAACATTGGCTTCAGCCTGTAGCACATACAGATGTAGAATAGATGCAGCAACCTCTAGCATTGTGTCAGTTAAAAATGTCCTTGTCTTTACTCCAATGGTATTGACATACTGAGGAAAAAACAGAATGAGGTACATTGATGCTTTATTCACTGTTGAATAGCTCCAACATGTTAGATTGGTTGATTAACATACAATTCACCTGCTTATGCTGTAATTAGCTCCTTTTGAATATACCAGCTAAATGTTCATTAGTGTGCTACTGTATGTGCACTTCTGCATAACTAAGACTATAAACCTGCCACTTATTCCTGTGGTTCTTGTGGGTGTGCTAAGCGCTGTTTCACGCAAACCATGGTAAAGAAAAAAAAAATAAATATATTAAACTAGACAGAGACCACACAGTTTAATAAGAAATAATGCACTTTTACCACTGCCAGCCCTACATGTTCACCTCTGAAATTATAACCTGGGGGTTGGGAGGGTGGCCTAATGGTTAAGGTATTTGCCTTACAAACACAAGGTGCAGGGTTTGAGTCTCACAAAGGATAATTGGCTAGGCTTAAAATGGCTCGCAAGGGCAGTTAGCTTAGTACTAATCTATGAACCTATGAACAACCCCTGATGTCAGCATTCACTGTTGACATCCAGGGAAAACAAACACTGTGGAAGTCCGTACCTGAAGTGAACATCCCTACACAGTTATTCTTTTTTGTGATTCAACAAAATTACTGTATTTGGACCTCATCTGCATCTTCACCATGCAGACAGCCTGGAAACTACACTGTTAATAACTGTGTAAGCAGGGAAACCGCACAGAAGTTCAATGCTGTAAACAAAAGGTGGGATAACTTTGCTTAGATATCTACACATGGGATTGTAAACCACTCATCTGCTTAATGCATATGCTTACATTACAGTATGATAGTCTGTTTCATGAGGTTTGACCATTTTAGCAGCCTGCATTATTTATTAATTTTACATTTGCTAACTGGGAAAGTCCAACTTGGAACAAGCCATTTTTTAGCAGAGGCCCATGGAGAAACACTCAAGACGCATGTCTTTGTAACGTGGGAGGAAACTGGAGCACCCAGAGGAAACCCACACAAATGCAGGGAGGACATGCAAACTCAGCACAGAAGGTACCCCAACCAAGAATTGAACTGGAGAACCTCTTGCTGTGAGGTGACAATGCTATGGCTGCACCACTGCATCACCCTTCTGCTGACATATACTTCTGAGTATATTCCTCTTTTGGGGGTGGGGAGAAAAGCTGCATTTATATAATGGCCCTAAAATGATTTTTTTTTTTTTTATTATTACCTCTGATTTTGTATTATATTTCATTCATAATATGTGTGGTGTTACATGTCAAGATCAGTTCTTTACAAATGTCATGTTTTACTGTCTCTTGATTCTGTGTAGGCTCCTTTCTGCGGCTGTATTCAGAAATGTTTCAAATACATGGCCAACACAAACACAGAGTCTACATGGTTGCTTTACAGTTTGTTGAATCACTCCACCATGTTGATTTGCTTCATTATCATAAAATTCAGCTACTTATGCTGCAATTTACATGCCACAAAAGTTTCCGTGCTTGTGCCTGAATTGCACATGAATGTGCACCTCTACAAAAAGTTTACTGAATTTTAAACTGTTCATGACCATGTATGCATCATGCCATGATGTGCACACAGAAAAAATGACCATGTAAGCTTTATTAAATTACCTATGGGTGTTACAAAAAAAAGAACTTGAACTAAATTTAAAGTGCAATTAAAGAATAATAAACAAAGTGATGCCATAAAAATGTAAAATATAAAAGATGTAAAAACTATTAGCGTAACTTTTGCATCATTAAAAACACTTTATATGTATCTAAGTCCAGCATCATAATCGACTCTAAGCCAAATTTGCCATGCAGATTCACAGGATTCAAGCAAAGTGTCAGCATCACCACAAAAGTTCCCTGTGTGTACATCTGAAACAAAAAAAAAAACGGAACTTCTTAAAATCACTGCATAAAACAGTATGTTTAGTAAGTGCATTATTCAGATCTTTCTTGCATATAGCCAAGGGGTGCTCATAGATTCTCCTTGACAAACATCTTACAGTCTTGCCAATGTAAAAGCTTTCACAGTACTCACAGAATGCCAAGTAAATTAAATACTTAGAATTACAATCAAATCTTTTATTCATCTAAATGTAAATGCCCAGTGGTTTGAAATACACTGAGAATGAACAAACAATGTACCTACATTGCTTACACTTGCCACAATGAAAAGTGTCTACCATGTGTGGAGTGTGTAAGCTGGAGGGGGCTATACATTCAAAAATAAATTTCAAATTGAATGGCTTTTTGTAGGTGAAGAAAGGTTTGTCTCCAATGACACTGGCAAGATCAATGTTACCTATTATAATTTTCCAGTTGTTATTAATGATGTCCCTAATGATGGGCATGTCAGTAGAAATAGGGATATGAAAAGCTTGCAGGAAGCAAACATGATTGGTATATTTTGACACACCTTTAACATTGTTGATCAAAGAGACTGCCGAAGAAATGCTACCTACGATAGGTTGAGCTTTGTGGTCCTAAAGAATCTGACCTTCTAGATAGGTAAATTCCACCACAAAAAGGAATTTTGGACATCATTTAGCATAAGTTGTTCATTTATTTATTATATCCACCAAGATCACCCACCCTGCCACAAGATATGTGCAGCTATATGGTTTTGTTTGGCATGAGACACTAGTGACTCAAATCAAAACATTTTCTTGTATATTGCACTACAAAAGCAAGACCTGTCCACCCATTAAATTTCATGGTTGCTACATACTATGTCACTAAACACAAGCAACAAATCAATGCCCTTAAAATAGAGCACCAGCCATCAGACATAACCAAGCTGCTGTAGCACGGCAAGTTAAAACAAGAATGGTTGTTATGTCTTTTACAGGTAAATTCACCAGGTTCCTTGCCTGTCTGTATGTAAACACACAGCATCAACAACCATGAAAGGCCAGCTGAACCATGGTAGACATCCTAAAACATGCATTCATCTATGTGCACTTCACACAAATTGTAGTAATCTAATAAATATGGTACTATTAATGGCACCACTTGCCCATCACCCTATATATATCAACGTCACACGCGGAAAGTATAGTTGGTCATCTACTTAACTATCATGTCAATGAGCATACTTTTACAGTCACTGGTCCAGCCCAAACACGCACACACACACACACACACACACACACACACACACACACACACACACACACACACACACACACACACACACACACACACACACACATGCGCGCACACACACATTTAGCTACCATATAAAAACAAAATACTGTCAATGGATAGTAACCTTAGGTTACAGTTTAATAACTGGTAAACATATTGATTCAAACTGAATGTACTGGACTGAGCATGAAAACTATTCAGAAGGACATTACTAGATTGGAGCAGTCAATGGCTCATGTGTGCTTATCTTCCATCTAGCTACAGCATAGATATTCTAACTAAATCGGTATGTCTGTTAAAATCAACATATATTTTATGGAGAGCCTTAACTACTCAGAATGTTTAATAGGTGATGCTAAAACTTAATGGAATTGATTGAAGACAGAATGATACAAAACTATTAGCATTTGTCCCTGAAACAATGACATTTTACTTATTAGAAACAAACTGATAAGAATGTATTATTCACAACTCCTTAAAAAACGACATCAGAGAGGTTCTGTCTTAGCTCCATGAAGAAGATGGACAGAGCTGCTCATTTCTGAACTGTGGGGGAAGTTATCTGCAGGAAAGTGCAGCAATTCTGTAGAAAGAAGTTTCAGAAATTATATGCGTGAAGAAGTCTTGTAGGAGAATATCTCCTTCATTGTTAGATCTTAGAGGGGAAATATGAGTCTTAAATTTCAGATTTTTAGAACATTAGAGAACATTAAAGCGATAATCCATGATTGTGCGTGGGTATACCAGGATTTACCCATGGTTGGTGCAGTTTGATCATGAGGCTGAAGCCCGCGTGAGTAAACAAAGCCAGCTGTGGATAAATCCTTATATACTCACAAATAGGAGTTATTCAGTAACATTATTTAAGAAAGAAATTACTTACCTTTCTTAAATAAATCGATTGTGTAAGGGAACTTCTGTATTCTTCTGTGTTGACTTCACTAACCTGATGTAGTGCGCATGTGTATGGGACCATGCCTGCAAAGTACAGCCGTGCAGGAGAAACAACAGAGAAACAGAATCTTCATTGTGGTTTGTCTAGTGTTTTTTGTAACTGTTAAAAAAACTGACATTTACAGGACAGCCCAAAAATATGAGGAAAATTAGGTATGCTTCTGTTTTGTGTTTGCAGAATGTACTTGATTTTTTCATATTTTGGTGTGTCCTCCAGTATATCACAATAGAAAAGTTTGGCCAGTCAATGGTACTTCAGTGGCTGGACTTTTTTCTGTTGGTATGTGCTCAATTTACATCGGGGATGCTAGTTGAGCTGTCCAATCAGCATACTCATTTTTGAATAGTAATGAGCTGTTATTGCATAATATTTCATATGTAGCAGTTTGAATGTCAGTGAATTAAGGAACAATGTAGCCTTGGCAGTTAAATAAACCAAGTGATCCTTTTATAATGAAAGACAAGGATTGTCTAAAGAAAAGAAGAGAAGAGAGAAATGAATCAACATATCTTGTTACAGTAGTTTAAAGGATCACAGAATTGTCTTCTGAGCTCATACCATAAAAGAATTATTAAGTATTCAAGTTTTGGGGTAAGAATATTCATCAAGTAGATTTTTTCATTTAAATATAAAGAAGCTGGTCATCTTATTTCATTGTATTTTATTAATTTACTTATCCTTTGTTGACCAGGTTAGTCTCAAAAGGTTAGTGGCTTCTTTTCAGGGGATACACAAGGTTGTATCTATGCTACTGGGAGAAATTTAGCCAGGGAATCAAGTAACTTCCCCTACTCTTTCTGATAGGCACTATGGGATCTTCTACACCTACCTCAGCGACAGACAACTCCAGCAGGTGGGACCTCAGTTTAATGTCTCATATAACAGAGTCTCCAATGTTTTAGTATGTGCCTACACTGGACTGCACTTCTTTGTATTTGAGTGAGAAGACAGGGGTCTAATGTGACACTTTTTATTTAACAGTGTAAAGCACTGGGGAGTTTTTAAACTTCTGGGCAGTAATATATGGCACAAATACAATTTTACATGCAATGAGTGATACTTTATCATTCAGCAAAGATGGGAAAATCTATATAAGACCCTTCTTTCTGGATAATCTTAAGTGGTTTGTCATCAGTTACACAGTTAATGGCATAGCTCTCAACCTTCCATCTTCAAAATGTGGAACACTACCTTCTCATAATGTTGAACAAATGGGCAAAATGTTTAAAACTTACTAACAACGTATTAACAATTTCATAGTTGAAGCTGACTGGATGGATAAAATGTGTCACTTTACATTTAAGGTATTTTGAATGATGCATGACAGACCCTAATAATGTAAACGGCAAGGAACATGGACTCAAAACAAGGAGAGTTCTTCATAACATGGTATACTTGAGAGGTATGGCTTATTGTAGGTGTAGACAACCAAGGGGCAAAATGTTAATGATTACTGAAAAAAGAATAGGTCATACCATCAATCACTGATTGATATTAATTACATGGCTCCCATTATTTTAAGTAATTGCTCTTCCTATTAAATCAAATACATGGATTTCAAGGTTTAGGAAACAGCACAATGCACCTTCTCCAAAACCTGTCATTATGAGTTTATTTAGCAAATGCTAATGATCCAGAATTTCAGATGCGCCTCTTATGTATATATAAATAGGTCACAGACAGAATTTCATTTTCCATGTGTTTTTAGAATGGAATGTGTAACATTGTAAATAGAAGTGAGCATAAAACAAACTCATCAAACCATGCTGGGAGTGTGAATGTTTGTTACATTCATTCAGGTGTTATAATGCTTAATTTTACATATATCTATGTCTATCTGGTTCTACCTGACATATCTCTATCTCTCTCTTTTTCCCTTTCTCTCTCTCTATGTGTGTATATATATATATATATATATATATATATATATATATATATATATATATATGTGTGTGTGTGTGTGTGTGTAATTTTATAATGAGTAAGCACCAGAGAATTTGACTGAAGCACAAAACATTGAACAAACTCTCTAGCAATTACCCCCTAATCGGCAATAAAAATCATTGCAAAAAAGTATACACAAATGTAAACCAATAGGTTACATTTGCAATTATGAAAAGAAAAGCAAAAAACAACCTTTTACATTGGGGGATTTGCCCTCTACCCCCTCCAATGTTGGAGTTCTGCCACCACACCTCTGGAAGTGTTCACATCACTGGAAGTGTTCACATCACTGTTTTCTCTTCCTTACATTTAAGCTTTTATGACATTCTTCTGTCATACACTGCTCCTGATACTCTGTACAAGTTGGCTGTAGCACCTCCAGTTCTAGATTTTATCTCGTCATTCAGATTTCTGTCTCCTGAAATATATCTCCCAGTATGAAGCTGATAGCCTGTTCCACTATTTTCCCTGATATCTCTGTTTTCAGCTTCTTTTGATTTCCTCCATTTCTGTTGTCTGTACTCGGGTTCATCCCATGTGCCTTCAGTTTTGCATCCCCCTCCCCTGTTATTTGCTGAAGTTCTTGTTCAGAGTCTCCTTGTAATGCCACATTATCTGCATTCAGCAATGTTGTCGATCTGTTCTCTCTAACATGTTTGCTGATGTAATTCATCACCAGTATGAACAGGGCTGGACTCAGAGCTGAACTCTGAAGCTCACCCACTTCCACTAGAAACTTTTCTCTGAGTTTGAGCACTATATGTAACTGTGTATTTGGGTTCTTTTACATTGCTCATATTAATTTAAAAAGTCTTTCCAGGACTTTGAAGCATCCCAGAGCTGCCCGAATCAGCTTTCATGAGACCTTATTGTATAATTTCTTCAAGTCTAGGAATGCCCACCTGGACTCTTCTAGTTGTCAGATTCTTCTCTATCATCTGTCTTACTAGACATTAGGTCAGTTGTACTGCATCTTGACCTGGATTCAAACTGCTGTTCTCCCATATTCTAGCTACTCTGTGTATTCATTTATCAGTTAGCCTTTCCAGCACATTTATGGAGTGTGACATGAGTTTGATACCTCTGTACTGCCTTCAGTTGTGGATATCCCTGTTTTTCTTGTATTCTGACACTAGAAACTTCTTCTCCAACATTGCAGATATGTCTTCTCTCTGTCTCTCTCTGTACTTTGCTAAGAACCCTCAGAAGCCATTTCTACCTAAATGGTCCCAACATCCTAATGATGTCTGCCATGACTTCATTTGAACGTCTTTCTCACCTTCACTTTATTTTCTTCAGACACTTTGTGTTTCTTCAGGATAGCTACTCCTTCCTCATTCAACATAGGCTGTGCATGTGACAGTACAGCTTCTGTAAGGATTTCTTAATTCAGAAGTCTCGAGAAGTACTCCTTCCATCTGCCATTGATATCCTCTGTCCTGGTGATCATACATTTGCTAGCATTCCTCCTGAATAGCATCTGCCAACTAACTTTTTTATCATTCTGCCACTGTCTTCAAATTCATAGATTTTCTTTGTGACATACATCTAGTTACTTTCCAGAAGCTGGTAGAATTTTGCTGTGCCTTGTTCTTGGCCATTATGACTTCTCCACTGCTTCTTTTTTAACCAGTCAGTATTATTTCTTAGCCTGGTCCATCTTTTTTATCCCCACTTCTTCCTGCATTGCTTTTTTTATAACTTCTTGGCTTCAGAAGTCTACCACCAGCTTTCATTATGTGCCTTATTTCCATACCAGGCTTGGCCACATATCTGTTCTATCATCATCATCACACCTGCCATTTTGAGATGTTGCCATTCCTGTTTGACTCCTGCTATTTTTTTCTGAGGTTTTCAGCCTTGAGTATTTTGTTGAGTTCCTGTGTATTCATTCCAGTCACTTCCAGGTTTTATCTAAACCAACTAGTCAAGAGACCCTAATCTCTTTTCACACTAGAGTCTTCCAGATGATTGTGGTTTATGAACGGAGCTGACCATTTCAACAGGGATAACTTTACAGTCTCTGATTTGACCCCAATGACCTTTCTTTACTAGGAAGAAGGCTACCTGAATTGCATGCTAACCAGTCTTGTATGTAACTTTGTGACTGTGCCTCTTGTCAAATCATGTGTTGGCAATTATTAAGCTAGACAGATGTCTAGAATGGCCTCTCTTTCATTATTCCTGCATTCCTAACCATGTGGACCCAGGCAGTCCTTATACCCTGTTTTGATTATTCCAGTATGAGTATTCAGGACTAGTGTTATCAAGAACAGCTCATTTTGTTCCATGTTATTGACAAGCCCCAGGATTCATGAATGTCCATTTTCTGTGTAGGAACAGTGTAGGAGCTCCTGCATGGAAAATGGCCACTGAGCGAACCAGGAAAGTGATGTTTTCATGTGCATGAGAGGCCCTACACTGTTCCTGCACGGGAAGCCATGCAGGATGCAAATCACTTCATTTGCTGGTAAAAACATGCAAATGAGGTGATTTTGCAATCCACAAAGCTGGCCGGACTTCATGCAGAAACAGTGTCACAGCAGAAATGTATTCAGTTAGTAACTAAATACATTTCTGCATCTGAGCAAATAGAGGCAGGACAGCTCATGGAAAACATGTATTACAGTCAAACATACATGCCAGTGTTTCCGCTGCCTTGACATATCCTGTGGAGCCTTGCAGTACTCTCCAATTACATGTACACAAATGTTCATAGTATGTGCCATGCTACACAATATGATCCTGTGAAAACAGCTGCAGCAGGAACAACATGGGACAGGGCCACACAGCCCCCCCCCCACTATTGCCAAGGCCAGCACAGACACAGAGGGACTCATAGGAGGAACATCCTAAGCCTGCCCCTGTAGGCTGAAGGAGGTGTGCAGTATGCCCAGGCCTTGGCAAAGAGACAATGCATAGCACACACACTGACACTGTAGGGATCCAGGGACTGATATCTCTCTCTGACTCGCACAGACCATAAAAGGGATACCAAACATGACACTACCTGAGCTTTACCATGTACAGGGAGTATACTATGTGCATCCAACATAGTCAGCCCTCCAGCACTGTCCTCAATACTGGCCCAGCAACAAGGTAAGTCACTCTTCCTATCAATTACTGAATGGAGTAGTATGTTTTTATACTTGTATGTATGATATGGATGCAAGATTGCAAGGGAATTGGGTGGCTGAATGGGATAGCAGCAGACAGCTATATGGGACAGCAGGAAAGTCATAACAAATACTGGTGTCAACATACTAGGCAGCACTACAGAAGGTGACAACCCCCACTGCAGTACATGTGATGGCCCAAATAACTGTGGGTGTCAATAGTTCACACACATGGATGTCAATGAGGGTCACATATCTACAACCAGCCTCACCCAGCAGGGCAGGTGTAGATGACCATGAAGAAAATCTGGGCTAAGGCCCCCAAATGATGGCAATGGTGAACAGCCCCCCACCAGACCTACACAGACATACTACAACAGGTCTGGCAGTTGCATTCCAGTTCTGAAGGGTAAGAAGTTTTAAACTGAAATATATGCTATTAAGATCGAACATGTGTACCCTACTGATATGCCTCCTGTCTGCATGATAAGTCACAATACAATATGAAATGGAAGCCAACAGAGTAACCGAAATACCAGTACAGTCATTTCAAATGTTAAGTCTGCAGGTGTGCACCCCCCCTCCCCACAATCCTATGTAGAAATGCAGTAACAGATGGCCTGCAGCACTCTCAAATGGCCTACAGTCCTCTGGCAAAGACCTATGCCTCACCCATAGTGCCAATGTATGGAATGTCAGGGGGTCCCAACTAACAACCTAACAGTAAACAGAAAACAAATGCAAGGCCATGTTGGCAAATGCCAGTAGCATGCCTCCCCATGTCCTACTACAAGGACTGTGGATCAGGCCACAAATACTACTGGGATAAAGGCCCAACTATAGGGATACCTCTGAGATATTGCTGATATAATGTTAGGTGGAGGAGAGAATAAGAGGGGGGGGTGTAAAATCACGATGTCATGAAGTGAGTGAAGTCTGAAACTCTAATGTCTGCCCATGCTACTCCCAACTGCAAAGCCATGAATGAACAGCCACAAAACCACTTGTAAACTACAATGTGAATGTAAACTGACCAGATATATGAGTCCTGCCTCTGGATAACCTGGGTGTATCTGTACAGCTGAGAGGTATGGCCCCAGCAGGATATGACCATTCCTTAAAGTTGAGAAAGCAGAAGGAGGGGAACCCCAGCCAGCGTACTAACAAGGTGCTGCAAACCAGCAGTCTGTTGTCTGTAGCTACCCCTCCACAATGGCAGGAGTGTGTCAGAATGTTTAGTCTATATGCCTCAGAATATCGGTCTCAGCTTCATTAAACTTGTATTTCCTGGTAAATAACTGAGCAAAGAATGATAACTGTCAGTAGCTGATGACATGACATATCACAGTGTAAAACATTACATATGTCAGAATATCTATGCTACAAGCAAACATGTCACACAAGCAGCACAGACAGCAATAGTTACAGTATCCCCCATACATTAAGTCCATTGTGTCTCCATATTGGCAACCTATTTACAGTCACACAACACAGTGGACTACAGTTATTGGTTATTCGCAGCTGTCTGTGCACACACACCAAACTGTACACCATTGATACTTCACACACACACACACACACACACACACACACACACACACACACACACACATATTGGATAGGAATACACACACATATCTAAGGCAAACATAATATAATATGTCAAACATACACACACACAAACGTGGGGAAGAGAAAGACAGACAGCGACAGAGAGAATCCCATTATGAGGCCTGCCCCACCTACTACACATCCCATTGGCCATTATCACATGATGTGCTGATGTCATTCACTGTAGAAATACCTTTGGTTAGCCCTCAGCCTTATAATGTCAGTGGTGTATGTGATAACATTGTAACACTACAGTACAAATAGGTATCCATGTAGCAGTTGTAATCTCAGTCCTGTCAAATGTAAAGTTGTGTGTGAGTGTGTGTGTTTCTAGATGAATGTGGTTGAGGCCATTCACACTCACTAAATCTCCTGTACCTTTCCTTCAGCACTGCTGCTGATGTCGCTCACATTCAAAGATACCTTTAGAGAGCTCTCCAATATATAAACTCTGTGGCGCTTGCAATAACATGGCAATAGTATAGTATAGCAAACTCGTTAGGTAGGTGTTCTAGTCCTGATCCTGGCAACTGTGTAAATGAGAGTGTTTGTGTGAGAGAGTGTGTGTATGCTTGTAGAGACCTGAATTTGTGGTCATTCACACTTACAACACTTCTCTTACCCCTCCTTTAGCACTTCTGCTGATGTCACTCACCTTCAAAGATACCTTTGGACAGCTCTCCAACATATAAGCTCCATGGCGCTTGTGATAACTCTGTAATAGTATAATGTAGCAAACTAGTTAGGTAGGTGTTCCAATCCTGGCAACTGTGTAAATATGAGTGTTTGTGTGAGAGAGTGTGTGTATCCTTGTAAAGACCTGGTTTTGTGGTCATTAACACTTCCCTTACCCCTCCTTTAGCACTGCTGCTGATGTCACTCATATTCAAAGATACCTTTGCACAGCTATCCAACATGTAAGCTCCATGGTGTGCATGATAAATGTGGGACAATGTAGTAGCAATAACTATGTAAGTATGGGTTTGAATCTCATCCAATGTAAATGTGTGTAGGGAAAAATATTTTATGGAATCTTTCACCCACTACATCACCAAATGCCAGGCAGATGATGTTTCTCACCTTAGAAGTACCTTGGGAAAACATCCATCCTATAACCTCTGTGGTGCTTGTGATAAATGTAGTACACTGTAATACAATAATGGTATGGGTTTGAATATCATCCCTGGTATGTGTTTGTGTGTGTACATACATCTACATGTGTATGTCTATACCTCAAAGGTTTTGGCCTCATTTACACCCAGTACACATCTCAGCACCTGACTTTAGCAGTCCTGTAGATATCATCCACCTTAGAAGTACCTGTTGCCAACTCTAAGCCATGTAAGCTCAGTGGTACATGTGGTAAATGTTTAACCATAATGTTCTGAAAAGATAGATCGATAGAGGTTTGACCCTCACCCCCGGCAAATGTAAATATGTGTGTAGGGTAAAATTTTTTTTTGGAATTTCTCACCCACTACATCACCCAATGCCAGTATTTACAAGGGTTTGTGATGTTCCTCACCTTAGAAGTACCTTGGGAAAGCATCTATCCTGAAAGCTCCGAGGTGTGTGCGATAAATGCAGTGCACTGTAGTAGCAATGCATTGCTAGGTAGGGGGTTGAAACCCAGTACTGGCAAATGTGTGTGCGTGTGAGCAGGATCCATTGGGGGGGTGTGGGTTTTGCTAAATTATTATGTTGAGGACCTAATATATGTCACAATGTCCACATTACAAGGCCAACAGTTGTCAAACACCGGAGAGGTTGGTGTAGACAATCCACAGCCAAAAATGTGACAGTATGGATTAGCGAACAATATAGGCAACCCTTCTATTACTCAGAGACCACTCTTCACCCATGTATCATACACAAACACACTTGGCTAGGCAACAACCACTATATCGGTAGTTCCTCTGCATATTGCCTCACAGATAAAACCCACGGTGTGATTGCAGTGGACTACATGCCTGTTGACCACAACAGTACCACTGACATCAGAATGTACTTTGATGTGTTACATCTCCTGACTGTGTGTGTGTTATCCAGCAGGTAAAAGGACACGGCACTCTGTTCCATCCCCTCAGTAGCCCAACCAATGTGTATAGTGGCCCTTTTGCCATGTTCCCCACTGGACACCTGCAACAACTGTAGAGTCTGCAAACATACCCAGAAAGGGAATACCCTGCCTTATACAAATGCCCTGTATGGACAGATGCCACTAACTCCACTGAATACCTGTATCATACTGTCAATGTAGGTGCAATTACTATCTCAGTTACATAGCCAGGTCTCACCGAATGAGGTCAGGAATACTGAGACCTCGTGCACATGTCCACATGTCAAAGAACATGCATGTGGGACATGTGCATAACCCAGACACTGTCCATGTTATGGAATATAGATCATATACATGGGAAGCAGTGCACATCACTGGTCACCCATAATAGAAACCTGGATGAGTGGATGGTGAATACAACATCCACCCCTTGGGACCACTCCAGTGACTATACTCCTGAGCCACACTGTGGACTATTATCATGTGGCCTAATGCCAAGGTATTCCCTTAGCCTAGCCTTGTAGAGCCTTCAGGCTCATTCACCTACTACACACCTATGAAGCAATGAACCTATGGATCTCAGTACTGGCAAGTGTGTGTGTGTGTGTGTGTGTGTGTGTGTGTGTGTGTGTGTGTGTGTGTGTGTGTGTGTGTGCGTGTGTGTGTGCGTGTGTGTGTGTGTGTGTGTGTGTGCATGAATGGTAATCCCAGTGTGTTTGCTTGATGATATCCCCTGTGGCTGTGGTTATTAGCAATCAGAGGTGTTTCCAAACCAGAACATGTACCTTTCTCCAATCTACAAAAGATGTTGTACATCAGCATGTACCTATGTACAACCCTCAGCCCTATAATCTGTGAGGCATATGCAATCACTGTGTTACAATCCAGGAATTACCATGCACATACTGCACCCTGCCTATGACATGGTGGATGTGTCACCACACTACCATGCCCTGTGGCCTTGCTGCAGGGCCACATCCTGGTGACACACAGGCATCTAGAACGGAAATGGGATACAGCATTTGAGAACACATTTACTCAGCACTTCACTTCTGGGAGGAGAGCGGAGTAAAGCTGGCACTGAATGTGTTGCCAAGACCATGTCCAATATCTGTTGTCTCAGGATAGGTATTAGCTTTGTGCAGTAACTTGCAGCACTTGTGTTTAATGCTGTGGAGGTTGTTGATGTAACTATCAATGCTGTTATGACTGTTGTCAGTGTCTGCTGCATCTCTGCTGCCATAGATGCCTGTAGGGGACTCCATGAGAGATCCAAAGTTGTGTTTGAGGCTAATAAGGGAGTTCAACAGTCATGGGATACCACCTTTCTCTGCAACAGTGTCCTCCTTCTGATGTACCCTTAAGTAATGGCAGGGGACCATCACATTGTCTCTCAGTGTTTGGAGGACAGTGTCTGGGTTCTGTTGGCTCTGGCTAGTGCCATGCATTCATGTACCTGCTTGTACAGTGCCTATGTGTATGATTCCACAGTCATGCAGCTACATCCCTTTGCCATGGGTGCAGTTAAGATATCCACTCTTGTTTTCATTGCTGCAAAGTCAGCTTTGGATAGTTTGTGCCAGGTGGTTATCTTTGTGGGGGGGTGGCTGACATGTTAAGTTCCATGTTTATTACAGCCTGTGTGAATCTCACCATGCAGGGATTGACATCTGGGGATGAGCAACGGTCCAATATTTAAGTGGTCAACACAGGTCAAGGTTGTTGCATCCAATACCACAGTCGAAGCAGGAAATATAAGAAACAATCATACACTGCCAGATATCCCAATAAGTTCAACAATTTCGAAAAAAAACACAGAGTTTCTCCAAAGACTGTTCTTTATTAAATCACAGAATCCTCTTAGCACCTTGGCATATAGCCTTTACAGAGTAAAAAACTAGTACACCTAAAAAAACACTTATATATACTCTTTAGTTAATTCACATCAATTAAATACAATTAAATAATTAAATACCATTACAACTAAATTAAAACATTCGAATTATACTCCAATTTCAACCCCCTTGGCACAAGGGTATCATATTTCAAAAGAAAAACTGTTTCTTTATATAGCAGTTTTTTCTTCAAACTTTGTTTATTATATAGACCACATTTTACTTGATCCAAAATAGTAGCAGTTAATCTACTTTCATCACTTTGGTGAAACTCTTGAAAATGGCAAGCAATTGGGCTTTCTTGTGTACCTTTTCTTATATCCCTAAGATGTTCCTGTAAGCGGGTTTTAAAAACCCGCTTACTTTCCCCCGCATAAAATCTATCACAAGGACACCTAATAGCACATATAATTCCCACTGATTCAAAACTCTAGGTGTCTTTTGCTTCATACTTCACACCATTTATACATTCAAAAATGGTACTACATACTTACAAGTACAACATTTACCACATGACCTTGTACCTCTAAAAGGGGGATATAAGTTCATGATATATCTAGTACTTCCGGCATAATACATTTTCCATGCATGATCATATTACCAATGCTTCTCCCTCTTTTGAATGTAATACTTGGTGTTCCAGCCAATAAATTCTGGAAATCTTTATGTTTAACCATAAAATTCCAGTAATACTTAACTATTTTTATCACCTTGTCATTAAAAGGGCTATACGTCATGACAAAATATATCTTTTTATTATCAAATTTACTACATACACTCATTCTGCTTTTTTCTCCATTAATGCCCATAGTCTCTATGACACTTTGCCTCTTTTGTTTATTTAAATTCAAAATGTCATTAACACTCTCATTAAGTATACTAATATCATATCCCCTCTTTAAGACCATACTTTTGGTATTTTCAATCTCTTGAATAAATTCAGATTCCACATTACACAATTCTCCATAAGGAAGTGCTGCAATAGTATAACCTGGATGGCAGCTACATCCATTTAAATACTGATTTCCATCCACAAATTTCCTATAAACTCTGGTATATATAGGCATACCCTCCAAACCTTCGAACATAACATCTAAAAAAGAAACTTTATTACCTACTTGTAGATCACTAAAACATAAACTAAATCTGTTATTCTGTAAGTAATCAATAAAGTCACTTCCTAATTCATAACCATCTCTACATAAAAAAATTAAATTGTCTATAAACCTAAAATAACCCAAAACATATATATTTTTTAAATCTGAAGCATAAACATATTGAAATTCAAAATAACCCATAAATAAATTGGAATACATGGGGCAAATGGTGCCTCCATGGCAGTACCTAATAACTGTTGATATAGCTTTCCAAACTCAATGCATTTATTAATCAAACAAAAAGAAATTAAATCTATGACATACAATGAGGCTGTATTGTCACCCAAAAAATGGAGAAGTGCTTCAAGTCCAAACCTATGTTGTATATTTGTATATAGACTCACAACATCTACTGTGATCTAGTACATGTCCTTCTCCCAAATAATATTGGAAATCCTATCTAAGAAGTGAAAAGTATCTCTCACAATAGGACTCCAATTTAGTAACAAACAGGACTAAATAAGTATGTAAGAAAACCCCCATATCATGTGTAAAATAATTACTAGCCAATATTATGGGTTGCCCTGGGGGGTTCTCCATGTCCTTGTGAATTTTGGGTAGACAATAGAAGCAAACCATTTCACATAGGCTAGTGTCAAACTTTTTTTCTTTATCCTCCTTTGAGAAATATCCTAGCCTGTAACCTTACTGTAGTAGTTGATCAAATTCTACAACTGCAGAATGATATTTACTTATATCAGCATTGCTATATACTTGTGAATCATTTAAATGCTGATAACACATTTTCAAATATTGATTTACATTCATAATTACCAACTTATTACCATTATCTGAAGGTTTAAAAATCAAATCCCTTCTATTACTTAAAGACACCAATGCTTGCCATTCATTTTTTGTTAAATTTTAACTTAATTTATGCTTATTAAAAAAATAAACACATTCTTTTTCAATACCATAATTTACCATAGAAGTGAATTGCTGGAATAAATTCACCTTTACAAACTATGCAATCTGTATTAAACAGACAATATGCATTTGTGACTAGTTCTGATTCACAAGAATAAAAACTTGCATTACTTTCATACTCATCTGTGTCAAAATTCTGAATATTATCATTCAAATCAGATTTAGAAAAATGTAATCTTAAATAAAATACTAATCTAAATACATCCCCCTTTAATAAATATAAATGTGGTGTAACTGTGGGAATAAATTGTATACAATAAGTTCAATACATCCTGCTCACTCATTGATAAAAAGCATCCAGAAAGATTAACATAATTACTGTCAGAAGCAGCACAAGAAACACCACCTTTTATACCATTTCCACCATTTGTTATAGTTATACAGCTAGATAGGTTAGCGACATGACTCCTACCAGAAACAGAACAAAATACATCAGCATTAGTGCAACTTTCCCTGTTTATACCACTTGTAGCTTCCTCCCCCACTGTCCGTTATTAAAGTCACTGTTTGTTTGTCTTTTTTGTAATTATTGACTCGCCCCTCACCTGGATGAAAAGTCTGTTGCAGTTGTTCTGGATTTTGGGCTGGAGGAAGGCTGGGGAAATCCTCTTCTTCTTTCCACTCTGTAGATGTGAAATTTCCTTCTGATGATGTAAAACAGAGCCCCTGGGTGTGACCTTCTACTTGTTGCCTATGGAAACTCACATGACATTGAGCTGCCTTCTGATTGGTTCTTCTGTTCTTCAAGGTTGTTGCATCCATTCCAGGAGTCAGTATGAGCTGGTCTAGGGCAATGGAAATGATGAATCCCAGAAGTGTTCAATGTACTGGTGATTGGCTACATTCACCAGGTGATGGAGGGGTAGTTGAAGACTCGTACTATGTCAGTGTTGCATTGGACCATCAGAGATGGCAGGGTGTTGAAAAATGTGCATTGACAGTCTAGAGACATAGATGTGGACCCATAGCAGGCTATGGTCTGGATAGCACCATTACCCAAAGGCAGTTGTACTGGAAGTATCTCCAATGCATTATGATGGGATGTTAGTCTGGCGGTGTTCCTATCCATAATGAATATGGAGAAAACACCACCTGTGGAGGTGTGGTGTGGTCCATGTTTGGGGGCTGACAGCTGTGGAATGCATCATAGCCTGCTACTGCAGGTCTGTTGTCTGCTGCTGTGAACCACCTCTCCATTACAGCAGACATGTGTCCTCCACTCCATCAACTGCTATGAGTGACTGCATCCTGACAGTTAGATGTCCACTGTTGAGAAGCATGACCCTCAGATTGCATACATGTGTAGCTGTTATAGTGGTAATAACATTAGGAACACTGTCTAATAAGGCACCATAGGGGTGGCAAGACACGTAGCCAGTACCTGGCAACCCAGTGGTGACAGATGTAGGAAATCCTTGGCAAGTCATTGGGTTCTGGTAATCATGAATCATGCAATCCCAAGCAGAGAAGTCCTGGATCCCCTGAGAATGACACATAACATGTAAGACAATGTTGCAGTCAACCATCTGTTGATAATACCGCAGCATCATTCTGGGTGACAGTGGTACACTGCCCAGGGCTACTGTCACAACTGCCTGAACTGCATAATCAGAGAGTTCAACCATGTCTCCTGTCATGTAATCCAGGGAGGTGTGTCCGAAGTCATTCACACCCACATGGATGCAGAGTGATATTTGTAGTTGTTGTGGAATGACATGACTGGCTGTGTCATGTGTTAGATGCTGGCATGTGATTGATATTTGGCTGTTACTTCTCCATATTCAACCTAGTGAGTGGGATGTGTGTGCCTCAGTACTGAGTTACCCATGATCACTGTATTGTGCAAGGTGGTTAGCCTTAGGAGCTTAGGTTGGGGGCACACTGTGTAGGTTAAATATGTGTCCCTTGGCATGTGCTTATGCTAAACCTGTTTTCTAACAACTTCCTGGCTTTGTAGGGACAATTGTCCCTTATGGCTTTGTCCAGATTCCTTACTCTGTTGGGTTGGGAGATGTGTGCTATGTGCTTCATACCCTGCTGAAAATTCATGCTTATGCTAAACCAGTTATTCTGTTGATGTTCTGCCTTTGTAGGGACAATTGTCCCTTATTGCTTTGTCCAGATTTCTTACCCTGATGGGTTGGGGGTGTTACTAATGTTTCTCGATTTAAATTGCCATACGGCAATTCTGGTTTGCAGGGGGTGTGTGTATTTTGAGACCACTGCTCTGAGATACACCCCCTACACTTGTACACAGAACCATGTCTGTTTTACAACACGGCAGTACGCCTTCATGAATATGCATGGCACGTTACCGTGCTACACGGGAACAGTCCTTTGAATCATGGGGAAGGTCTTGCAACTGCTGCCTGAATGCCTTTGTTTGCTCTCAGTCACAGTCCTGCTGATGAGAATTGGCTGAGATTATGAGTACTGCTGTATCTTTACACTGGATTCTAACACCCATTACTCAGTCACAGTCCTGCTGTGGATTATTGGCTGAGATTATGAGTACTACTGTATCTTTACACTGGATTCTAACACCCATTACATAGTCACAGTCCTGCTGTGGATTATTGGCTGAGATTATGAGTACTGCTGTATCTTTACACTGGATTCTAACACCCGTTACTCAGTCACAGTCCTGCTGTAGATTATTGGCTGAGATTGAGTACTGCTGTATCTTTACACTGGATTCTAACACCCATTACTCAGTCACAGTCCTGCTGTGGATTATTGGCTGAGATTATGAGTACTGCTGTATCTTTACACTGGATTCGAACACCCATTAGTCTCTCATGTATTCTAATGATGTCCCTCACTGAGTACAGAAGATAATTTTTCACCACGGTCCCACACCATTTCTAGTCTGTCCCCCACCTTGAGTAGTTAACTCTGGATCAAGGGGTAAATGACTTTGCAGTGTTGTCCTTTGATTTTGTCTCCTGGATACACAGAATATCCAATCTTCTCCTTAGCATCACCTCATTCATTTCCAAGCTACATCCGGTGAGTGAACCTGTATTCAGTGTAGCAAACCTTAGTTCATCTCTAGCAGGTTGGTTAACTTTATATCCAGCTTTTACTCAACTCAACTACTCCCAGTAACCCAATCTGCACAACTGGACACTGGCTAGGCAGTAGCTTACCAACCTAGGGCTGCTGGGCTTTGTCAGTCACACACTGGTCAGTAGGGGCATGTAGATGTCTCCTAACATTACCACAGGACTCTAACATAGGTCAAAGTAGGCTGGGTCATCAGCCTGATTAGCAACAGCAAAGAAATAATTATGCTCCTTTTTGGGGACATTAGTCAACATGATCCCATCACCTAGAGCCAATTTTTATATTGCTAAGTGGCTAACACTGAAATGGAAATACATTCCAACCTGTTAGCATGAGAATTCTGCACAAAGCCAAACATAATGGAGGAACAAAAGCCCAAAATCAAGGACAGATTTTGAATATTTCTCTTATAAACCTAGAAAATTGATGGAATAACAGGTTTTGCATCAGCATGCATTTTCTGAAGGATATAAAGTCTTAAACTCAAATGTCTTGTTATTATTTAGTGGCATCAATCCTCAAGCATTTCCCACAAAAACAAACATTTATGACAAAATAGACCAAAAATATGAGGCAAAAATCCCGACATTCTGTGAAATTCTGGACAGTTGAAAGGTATAGACGTGGGCCATCAGTGGTAAGTATTATCCATTTAATTGCTGATAAAGGAGTGATCAGGTAAAATAATGTGTCACTTAGTAGATGATTTGTCTCTTGTTACATCTTATATTGATTTCCAAAAGAACTTATGATTTCTAGAAAGAACAGTTTTACATTTTATTTCAACAAAATTAGGCTTGGCATCAGGACCAGCTTTACTTCAACTGGTGCCCTAAGCAAAGGGATCCATGGCTCCCCTCCCCACTCACCACTGCCCACTACTGCATCATGCACAAGACCCAATGCCCCCAGTCCACCCCCCATCCTAGCCTATCAACACTATCAAGGTTACTTTTTCCTTCCTTTTTCTTATAGTTTGTCTTACTCTTCATTTTTTCCTGCAGTTATTATTTCATAAAACATATTCTGTCTAATTGTAGAAAGTGCACACTGCTAAGAGCTGATGAATTCAGTGTCCTGTAAAATATCAAGTAAAAACAAGACACTGTGGGAAATAATCACCCCACTGTTCATGCCCACACATCTCAACATATTTTGAATGCTTTACTTCATTAAAGTACTTGCTTTAACCTTGCTAATTAGTTGTTGTTTTCCTATGAAGGAACTACCTCAGAACATACCTCTTAAACATGCCAAATTCCACAGCATTTAATGATTTTGAAGTCCAAATAATGAGGTGCCACAAATTTCTGAGTAGCCCCCTTAATTATCAAATTTCTTGTCATTTTTTTAAAATTTTTTTCAACCCCCTTTTTTTTTGCCGATGTCATCACATGCAGTGGTGTGTGCGATGACGTCAGTATTGTGACCAGCCTACCAGCCAGTCAGAATTCAGCTGAGGCTGAGTCTGTGTGTTTTCAAATGTTTTTATGACTTGCACGTGTGTGTCACATCTCTCACTACAGCAGCTCTGCAAACCATTTCCAAATCAGAGAGAAATAGAAAAAGTGATGAACCAACTTCCCAGGCCTGGGCCAACAACAAAGTAAGACAGAGTAATGTTTTTTATATTAAAATAATGCAAGCAGGCAGATTGGCCGAGCCAGCGCACAATTTTAAATAAGGCTGTTCTTCCTTTTCCTCTTCTGTCACCAGATAATTGCAAATATTTCCTTGTTGTGCATTGCTGATCAGACATTGTTGCTTTTTTGCATCAAAGTGACACTTTAGGCATATAATGGTTTTGTTTGAACATGTATTTGAATTGCAGGACAGAATGTGTCTTAATAATTAGATTTATCTTGTATACGGCACTTGTTTCACCTGACTAAAGAAATTACTTCTAGGAATTGTCACAAAATGTATGAGATCAGAAAAGTAATCACATGTAGAAGTGAGAATACTATTTATTAGTTTGCACATGCCAGGCATTTTATGCAGCAAGACTTCTTGAATGTTCAAATCGCAAATATATGAAGATGAGTGACTTCAAATGTCAAAGGATCTGTAATGATATATATTATACAATGTTTTACACCATGGGGCCCGACTTTGTTTTTATGGTATTGATAAGGTTCATATTAGAAGTATTCAGAAACATGGCAAGCAATGCACGCAAGTACACATCTTATTTTCAGAGACAGAGACAAACAGTTAAAAAGAAAATCTATTAGCTTGTACTTAGACCTGCAAACCACAAAGAAGGCTAACATTGTGTTGGAGGACTCGTCCATAACTGCTGTAAGAAATAAGCCCAATTGACAACTCAAGATAGAAAGATACAAACATCCAGGGTCAATATAAAAATCACAGGCTAAATTTTTAAATGTTAATGAACAGGCTTTTTTATGAATTGTTAATGGGTCACACAATTATTCTGTTGACTATATTTAATTGCAATTGATGAGGTTTTACATGGCTCTGAAGTCCAACATTGAGGGACAAAAGAGTTTAGCCATTTGCATTTTACTGTTTATATCTAGTTATTAGTGAGCTCTTTCTTGTGCATTTTACTGTTATGGAATTTTTGTTCTGGTGTGATTAAAACCTGTGATTTTTATATTGACCCTGGACATTTGCATCTTTCTATCTTGAGTTGCTCAATTGGACTTATTTCTTACACCCGTTATAGCCGAGTTCTTGGACACTGAGTGAGCCTTCTTTGTAGATTACTGGTCTTACTTCTTGGCTGCACAGACACATGCTGTTTGGTTTTGGTTCCTGAGCCTGTATTTAGAGTTATGGATTGTGCTACTTCACTCACTTTCTAAACTGTTGCCTAAATGGAGTTTAACCAGCAGAAAACTCTTTTTAACAAAGATTCTGCAAGAACAGATATAAAACTAGTTAGGTTGGACCCCATTCATTTTTTTAACTTCCCTACAGCTAGGTTGGACCGCATTCTTTGTTTTTTTACTTACCTACTTGCTTGTACACTTTATCGACTGCACAGTTAGTTCTGGCCAAGCTGTTCTTCACCTTTTATTTTCTCTTGAGAATATTTTGATTTCTTCTGCTTCTCATATTTGAAATATGGGATAGCAATGAAAGGAAACCCGAACTACATGCAACACCAGGGCAACTGTTTGCATCATTTTTAGAAGAAACAAAACGGTGTACAAGGCAAGGCAACCAAAACTCATAAAACAAGAAAAACACTTTCCTGCCAGACAGACCAGTGGTGCAAAAAAAACGAACTTGTAGCTATCCAAAAAATCAGTTTAATCCAACAATAGTCAAGCGCTTTTGTCCAGCACACGCTGGACTTCTTCAGAACCAATAAAACAATTAAAAAACAGCCATTTAAATACATTTCAACAATCAATAGAAGAAAAGCATTTTAATACAAGTAATTAGCTATTTAAACAACCCTTTAATATAAATTACTATATAAAACGTATGAATATTATAAAACTCAATATAAATAATTTACAAAACAAGAGCTCTGTGCTTTAAAAATGGCATAATTGAAACATGTTCATTAATCCCAGGAGAATGGGATGCATTTAACCTTAGCTGTCATTTCATCTCTTTTCTCTCAAGTGTGTTTGCATAACCCCCTTGGATTCATCTCAACCATTTCTAAAATACCAAATAAATAATGTGTACAGTCCCTATTACTATCCAAATGCTTAGAAAGGGCATTATTAGTATTTTTCTGTCTAATAGCATAAACATGCTCATAAATTCTCCTATGGAGAGTTCTTTCCATTTTTCCCTATATAAAAATTAAAACATTTTTGACAAACTGCTATATAAACCAAACCCTTCGTATCACAATTGCCTACTATTGTCCTCACCTTTATACTGAATACACCAATGTGTAATATTGCCTCTTTTAAAATATACTTACAGTAGTTACAATGACCACAGCATATTGTACCCTTATCCAACACACCTTTAAACATAATTGGGCATTCAAACAAGAATTTCAAGTTTGCACATGTTCTAAACACAAAACTGTGGTTAGTACCCACAACCCTCTGAAACTCCTTATTTGCCCTGAATAAAATCTAATTTCTACTCAAACTCTCCTTAACTTTTTACTGTAACACCCATAAGTCAGGACCATACTGTTTTCATACTCTTTTAGCCTTATTTCCTCCTTATTGGTGTCAATAGTATTTCCTAATAAAGGGGTATACCTCAAACCCCAATTATCTTTCACTAAATTATACATTTCAAGAACCATTTTTTCAGGATAACCTCTATCATAAAAAAGCCCTTCAAAACATCCATCTCCCTAATGACACTATTAAAAGTAGAACACATTCTAGCCACTCTGATGAACTGGCCCTAAATAATACTTTTTTTCATATAAAATGGGTGACTACTACTATATTCCAAATTATCATTGGAGAATGTTGGTTTTCTGTACAAAGTGGACGTAAATTCTTTCAAAATAGTGTCTTTACTGACAGACACATCTAAATAACTGATTGTCTCATTATGTGTGGAGGTGAACTTAAAATAATCACAAATATTATTTATATAACCACAAAATTGTTCACCTATCCCATTTCCCTTCCACATAATAAAAATATCGTCCAAAAAACTTAAATACATACTCCATTTACTTTGGAAATCAGTAAAAAACACATACTTTTTTCCCAACTAAACATAACTAAATTGGCAAATAAAGGAGCACAACTTGAACCCATGGCAACCCCTAAGTTCTGTTTAAAATACTCCCCTTGAAAACAGAAATAATTATTTTTCAGTATAATATCCATAGCTAACATAAAATTTAAAAGGGTATTATTTAAAAAGTTTTCTCACACAAGGCCTCATAAAATAATTCTAACCCAATATCATGTGGTATAAAAATGTAAAGGCCACAAACATCAATAGTAGTAAAGGAACAATCATTGTCATATAATTCCTTTTTAAATTGTGTAAGAAAATCCCACGAATCTTTTAAAATATAATTAATAGGCAACAAAGCATCCCTCACCAACCTATCCACAAATATGCCTAATGAATAAGTCATACTATATCGGGATGGAATAATAAGCCTGTAAGGGGGGTCAAAAATGTCCTTATGTATTTTGGAATGTTTGTTTGTCTTTCAGCTTTTCCCAGTTAGGGGTCACCACAGCAGAACTCCGGTCCGCTAATGATTGGCAGTTGTTTTTTTTTATGGTGTCAAGTTGCCAGCCCGACGCCCAACCTTCAACGAAGGCACGGCCATTCAATGCATGTCTTTCGAATGCCCACTCGACCGTGGGGAGGACATGCAGACTCCACATAGAAGGTACTCCCAACCCAAGCCGAGAATCGAACGGGAGAACCTCTTGCTGTGAGGCAACAGCGCCACTGCTGCACCATTCCAAAGGCTAATGGTATAACTGGACATTTATTAGTCAAAAAATTGAAAATGACTTCATTAAGACTTCCCTGAAATAAACATTAGACTAATCTTTTGTGCTATATTGATTTCATTTTTAGAGGCAACCACATATTTCTCCTCATCATACAACATAGCAGAAATCCGACAGTCATAATCAATTTTATTGACTAAAACAACCCCCCCCCCCCTTTATCAGGCTTCGTGACTCTAATGTCAGGATTACCCCTGATAATTCCAACATTTTACTTTCATCCGAAGATATACTTCTTACTTGTGGAATACAACTTAAAAATTTCCTGTGTGCACAATTCCTCATAGGATGCTATGTCAGGGTGTAACGGGGGATTGTAACAACTCTTTTTCTTAAACATAGAAGTTGATGGAGCCCATAAATTGTTAGCATTTTTATCTGCGTTTTTGAAAATATATTTCAAGTTCAATTTTCTAGTATAACTGCTCAATTCTAAAAGGGTTTTAGACACATCCTCCTTTCTAACTGGAATAAACTTCATTCCCTTCTTTAACAGTGAAAAATGCTCATGTCTAATACTCTAATTAGTATAATTATAAACATTAAACCCTCCACTACTTAAAAGTTTACCTTCAAAATCAACAGTTATACTCACAGAACCAGTATTATTTAATTGCTGTAGCTCACCCTCCTCCAACCCTGTCCTCAGGTGGTTTGTCCTCTCCCCCTTCCCCCCTGCCATCCTAAAAAAATTCTGATTATTATAATTATAACCATTACCTTTATTAATAAGCCTTTCTGACCTCCTTAATGGTGGATATTCTTTTTCATATGCATCATGTTCACGTTCTACATAATTATTATCTGCATTGTTTCCTGTATTAACAAAACTTCTCCCTTGATCTCGTGAACCTTGTGCATCATTATTGTAAGTTAAATATGATTTAGGGAAGGGGTAGGCCATCCTCTCCTTATACTCAGTCTCATCTCTAAATAATTTATTCCTCTTCCTCTCCATATTTAAATCAGTTTGATTTTTTACTTTATCAAAAATGCCCTCATACCACCCATTATATTCATTAAATTGTACATCATTTGTAATTTCATTGTTCAGCTTATCCACATCTATTAACAATTTGTCAATTTTTTTAGCATTAATTTTTATAATGAACTCCATGAGTTCAAAACCATGTCTATCAAACATTTCAATCAAATTATCTCATTCAACATTTTTTAACAAACCGTTAGGAAATTTAAACATACAAAGCCCCTTTGGCACTCGCTTTTTACACAAAGACTCTTTCAAATAAGCATTGTCACATTGAAGGCTACGCACCTTTAACAGCATGGATTCAAAGTCCTTAAGTCCATTTTTGAAATTCCCTCTATTAACATGCGAATTATGTCCAACAAAAGAAAAATTGTCCATATTCAACCAATCTCTCAGATTACATACATCGTTAGTTTCACCTACAGTTTCTCTTTCTTGCCCACATGGTTTCTTCGCCTGGGTCATTGAAGCTGAACCGGATTTTAAAAATCCTGGAAATGAACGATCACATGTGTTTTTAATACCTGGCTCCCTGTTGCTATGGGAACCTGTTTTAGAACCAGAAACAGTATTGGATTTCAAACTATCCACAGTCTCCTGTAGTTGAGAAACCTTTTGGGACAAAACCAGAATACATTGTGTGAAGTTTCCACTATTCAGTGCTGAATCCTCAATGTTTACCAGCATCTGTAATAAATGATCCTCAGGCATTACGCTCGGCATCCCCTCCATTTATAATCCAAGAGCACCTTTGATTAAGGACTCAAACTGCACCACCAACCAGTCCTGGCAACACCGCAACCAAAACTCACAATAAACAAATGGTGTACAAGGCAAGGCAACCAAAACTCATAAAACAAGAAAAACACTTTTCTGCCAGACAGACCAGTGGTGCAAAAAAAAAACGAACTTGTAGATATCCAAAAAATCAGTTTAATCCAACAATAGTCAAGCGCTTTCTTCCAGCACACACTGGACTTCTTCAGAACCAATAAAACAATTAAAAAAACAGCCATTTAAATACATTTCAACAACCAATAGAAGAAAAACATTTAAATACAAGTAATTAGCTATTTAAACAACCCTTTAATATAAATTACTATATAAAACATGTATAAACATTATAAAACTCAATATAAATAACTTAGAAAACAAGAGCTCTATGCTTTAAAAATGGCATAATTGAAACATGTTCATTAATCCCAGAGGAATGGGATGCATTTAACCTTAGTTGCCATATCATTTGTCAAAAATGTTTTAATTTTTATATAGGGAAAATGGAAAGAACTCTCCGTAGGAGAATTTATGAGCATGTTTATGCTATTAGACAGAAAAAGATTAATAATGCCCTTCTAAGCATTTAGCTAGTAATAGGGACTGTACACATTTTTTATTTGGTATTTTAGAAATAGTTGAGATGAATCCAAGGGGGGGATTGTGCAAACACACTTGAGAGAAAAGAGATGAAATGGCAACTAAGGTTAAATGCATCCCATTCCCCTGGGATTAATGAACGTTTCCATTATGCCATTTTTAAAGCATAGAGCTCTTGTTTTGTAAGTTATTTATGTTGAGTTTTATAATATTTATACATGTTTTATATAGTAATTTATATTAAAGGATTGTTTAAATAGCTAATTACTTGTATTTAAATGATTTTCTTCTATTGGTTGTTGAAATGTATTTAAATGGCTGTTTTTAATTGTTTTATTGGTTCTGAAGAAGTCCAGTGTGTGCTGGACAAAAGCGCTTGACTATTGTTGGATTAAACTGATTTTTTGGATATCTACAAGTTTGTTTTTTTTTTTGCACCACTGCTCTGTCTGTCAGGAAGGTGTTTTTCTTGTTTTATCATTTTCAGAAGCATTCACAGGTAAATATTTTTGATGACTTACAGTGAGGACTGCACTCCTAACTGCTAGGACATTCTCAGACTAAGGTGTAGCAATTTGTCTTCTGTTTAAATGTTTTTGCCTTATTTACAAGAATCTCTTTCTCACTCTTGTTTTTAAGCTTTTTTTCTCCCATTTACATTCTATGTGGTATGAATAAGTTACCAACCCCTTAAATTATAACATGTTGAGCTGACATTACTGGGGATTCTGGCATGATTGTGAATATAAGATAACCCAGTACTGGAGATTATCACTTGAATGAATTGTTGGAGATTTTCAGGCTTGACCATGATTGCTTAAATAAATTGAGGTTTGAAATTTCACTTTTTTTTTTTTTTTTTTTTTTTGCTGTGGTTGTTTCCCAGTTTCTCCACCTTCTCCCCAATGTTTGTGTTTTGTACATCCTGTCTTTAGGGATAATTTTCTGAGGATTTGATTGGTTCCTTGACATGCCCAGAGCAGCCGGCCTGTAGCTCTACAGAGCATGACTGGATTTCAGATCAGTAACCTAACCATTGTCTTACCCTTTAGTAGTATGTAAGGACAGTTCTGTTAATTCATGAAGTGGAGCTTTTGAAGAGAAAGTTAGTTTATGATGATTACTTCTGTTTACAGGAAAAAGCTATATGATTCCATTTGGCTAGTAAACAGAAATAGTACTCTTGAGGGGAGGTAGAGTTCTTCGTGTTTTGTTTGTGTATTCACAATGACTGACTGTATGCCTGAGTAAGCAATCCCACAATTCCATTTGAGTGGGCAGGGCTACATAATTATGTATGCAACTTTTATGCTAATCAGCGTATAGCTTTGTATCTATTTTCATGGGCCTTTGTCCAGATTTTTGATGTTTCCAGGTTGAGAGGTATGCCTCAGAAAGCTGTAAAGAATAAATAGAAATGATTTAGTAGAACACCACTTTAGGAATGAAAGAATATCAGTGACCTGCAGTTAGAGGATCAGTTTGCAGTGGTCAAAAACACACAGCTACACACATACGCATGCAAAAACATTGTTGGTTCGCAGTTGTTTAGAACATTCCATGCGTACATTCAGAAGTATACTGCTGTAGACATGTAGACACACACTGAAATTACAACATGTGATTTCTAAATCCATATGTCATACATACTAAACTGGTAAACACAGACAAATTGTAGACATTTTATACATTTTTATTCATTTAAGTACACAGAATGTTTCCTTTTTCTATTACAACACAGCATGCATATCTGACTAATGGACATTTAAGGTTACTATAATGTAAATGATGACAAACTGTCCTCATTATACCATCTCCACCCACTTCTGTTCTAAATTATTTCTCGCATCTCACTCTGCTCCCTTCGCATCAAAACCTACCTATTCTCCATGTTACTATCACTGCTCATAACCTCACCTCACTGTACTGCAATATTTTTACAACACTAACCATGTTGTCAACCCTGTATCACCTTATTCATTGTCCTTCTCTGATTCCTAACATCCCCCCAGTAGTAATAATAAAGAAGCCCTGTATCACCTTATTCATCATCCTTCTCTGATTCCTAGCATCTCCACCAGTAGTAATAATAAAGAAGCCCTGTATCACCTTATTCATCATCCTTCTCTGATTCCTAGCATCTCCACCAGTAGTAATAATAAAGAAGCCCTGTATCACCTTATTCATCGTCCTTCTCTGATTCCTAACATCTCCACCAGTAGTAATAATAAATAAGCCCTGTATCACCTTATTCATCGTCCTTCTCTGATTCCTAACATCTCCACCAGTAGTAATAATAAAGAAGCCCTGTATCACCTTATTCATCATCCTTCTCTGATTCCTAGCATCTCCACCAGTAGTAATAATAAAGAAGCCCTGTATCACCTTATTCATTGTCCTTCTCTGATTCCTAGCATCTCCACCAGTAGTAATAATAAAGAAGCAGACCTCAACCATTCCTTCATCTTCACCTGTCAACCATCTTCCTGCTAACTACTCAAAAATCTCTTCAAGCTCATTTCCCATAACTCCATCCCACTGTTGTAACCCCAAAATACGGAAGAATGTCAGGCCCAATGCCAGGGTAATACTTCTAGCCATCTCTGCTAAAATGCCATAATAAACAAATCATCTTTCTTCAGCATACATCAGTGTTGTGACATCCATCCCAAACCAGGTCCCAATCAAACCCAAAACCAAAGAATACACCACAATCATTTAAAACTAGACATTCTAAACATTAGAAGCATATTTAACAAAATAACAGGTTTTCATGCCTGGATAACCCAACACAACCCAGACATCCTAGCCACAACAGAGACATGGCTAAAGGCTGAAACAAAAGATACTGAAATACTATCCCAGTTATAATATTATTAGGCTCGATACAACACATGAAAAGCAGGTGGAATAGTTATAATCTTTCCAGATATGCTCACAGTAACTTCCTATACAGGCACAGTCCCAAATTTTGGATAGCAAATAAAATCACAAATGAAATTATCCTCCTGGGTGATGTAAACATTGACTGGCAGTTTTTATCTGCAAATTCAGTAATTAACACATGAAGCTCTTTGGATTCATTCAACTTATTAATACACCAACAAGATATGGCAAAAATAACTCCCACCAATCTATCCTGGAATGGATTCTGGTTACTGGCCCATCTAATTTTTCCTCCTCATGTACCCTCCCTGATACACTGTGACCACCTGCCAGCTTATGCCCACAGGAGTATTACACAACTAACAAAAGAACATAAACTAAAGAATATCCGTAATCTCTCCAAATTCTTCAAGGACTTTTTCATTGAAGCTCTGGAAGCAGTTAAATAGTCCATCCTAAAAATACTCCCCTTAAATGATGCAGGTGAACACTTCAGTGCAGCATTTCTAAATATTCTTAACACATTGGCCCCACAGTGTATAAAAAAGAATTAAAAACAGCCAAAACCCATGGATAACCAACCAATGCAAACTCACAGTCATAACCCATGGCTAACCAACCAATGCAAACTCACAGTCATAACCCATGGCTAACCAACCAATGTAAACTCCTTATAAAAGACAGAGAAGTATATTTAACAAAATCACAGGTTTTCATGCTTGAATGACCCAACACAACCCAGACATCCTAGTGACAACAGAGACACTCCTAAAGGCTGAAATAAAAGATGCTGAAATATGACCTCATGGATTAACTGGCAAAACAATAAAAATGGCAAACATTGGCAACTATTAAGACAGCTATGAAACCAAATCAAGAAATAAATTCAGATAAAAAGTCTTATTATAGTCACCTACAAGATAGCCATAAAAACAGCTCTAAATAATTTTGGTACACCATATCCTCTCTCATCAACCCAGGAACAAACACGGATCCTAGCCTATACCTAGACATTCCCCATCTTCAAAATCTACCTATTTATATATATAATTCATGGAATGCATAGCCAACATAATGTTAAACTCACCTAACACACACCCTTACAGCTAACTCCCCCTGCCATAGGCCCTAGCACATTTTCTTCACAAAACTCACCTAACTGCAATCTCCCCAGTACACATGCAGACAACTCCACCCACTTTACCTGTCATCCAGTTTCTATAACTCTCATAAAGAAGCTTTTACATAAACTAAAACCTTGTTCCTCCTCTGCCAACAGCCTTCCCCTAGAATACCTAAATCTAGCTGAGGATGCAATAGCATACCCAATCAGCATTCTTATTAATACATCACTAACAGAATCCTATGTCTCTAACTTGTGGGAAATTGCACATATTATCCCCTTACATAATGGAGGTAATTCCACTGGCATTACAAATTTCCATCTCATAGCAATCCTGTCTCATCTCTCTAAAATCCTTGAAAGATGTATAAATCAACAATTTCTTCACAATCTCTTACAAAATAAGGTAATTACCAATACCCAACATGGATTTCGGCCAGACCACAGCACATCCACTGCATTACTGTCATTTACAGACTCGGCATTAAAGCTTGCAACTCTAATAAACTTATATCTGCAGTATTTCTAGAGCTATAAAAAGCCTTTGACATGGTCTCTCTCAGTCAACTCCTCAATCAACTATCCACCCTGGATCTATAATCTCCATCTTTTCACTGGTTCTCTAGCTACCTTGCCAACAGGCACCAAGCTGTAAAATAGCAATGATCCATGACTGCATACCTTCCCACTTCCACAGGAGTTACACAAGGATCCATTCTTGGCCATTTACTATTCAATATTTTTATCAATAACCTACATTCATCTTCTTGTGAAGGCACCTTGATTTAATATGCAGATGACTCTACCATCAACCGCTTTTCAAACTCCTTGGCTCATCTCCAAGCAATCACTCAGCAAGCTGTCCTCTACTTGAAACCTGGCTTACAAGAGCACAACTCTTACTCAAACCCCAAAACACAAACTCCTCCTCTTTACCCCCAAAACTCACACCCCTAACAAAGCATTTTTCAAAATCCTTTCAGCAAATGGAACTGAAATTAAATTAGTCCACCATACCAAGCTATTTGGAGTCATAATAGATTAAATTCTTAAACATTTACCTCCTCATCCAAAGCAATATCAAGGAAACCCATCAGAAAGCAGGCATGCTATACAGAAACAAACATTTCTGAGCACACCCACAAAACTTCCTGTAGTCAAAACCTACCTTCTGCCCTCACTGCTCTATGAAGCACTAATTCAAACCAATTTATAATTATCCATAAAAAACAAATTTGAAAGCTGCTAAAACAAAATTGTCAAGTTTTCTACTAATTCATCCTCCTTTACCCATAACTGTAAAGCTCTGTATACTGCTAGCTGGCTGGAACTCCTCCTATTTGTAAGCTACTAACCTTTAATTGCTCCCTAAAAGAATACTTTACAAAATCTTGGACCTGCTCCTGTGCCAATCCTGGCTGAACTTACTCTCTATACTTCACTCACCCCTTCAACCTAAATCACACTTCACAAGCCCCTCCATCCTCCTACTCCACTACTTTCTTTTGTTTTCCCACTACCGTACCTTATCTGCTTTGTCTCTGCAGACCGTTCCTCTACCCCTTTCTCTTTCCTTCCTGCTCACCTAAGCTACCTGAATACCCTACCCTGCACTCTTCTTATAATCACCTTCTCTCCATCCTTCTTCCTTCTATAACCTTAATATGAACATCTCTGTCATACTAAGACATCACTCAATTCCCATCACTGTCTCTAATCATGGAATCTCTAATATCTCTCTAAATATTTTACTAGAATTGTTCCAGATCTCATTTATCACATAATAGTCATGTTATTTGTTGCATAGATTAGTGGGTTTTTTCCTTACATATTTTCTCCAACTCAAGTTATTGTTTCCATTGCACTCTATTAGGAAATATATGTTCTATGTTTTTTTCTCATTACAACATGTTTTCATTCTTATGTTTTATAGTGTAGCATGATACTTTGTGAGTTAAAGTATCTATACTTGATGTTTTATATTGTTACCTGAGACTTTGTGATTTAACATATCTACTTGATTTTTCAAAGATTTGGATTTTGGAGCTTTTCTCCTCGGACTTCCACTGAAGATGGGCACTTTCTGGTATAATCAGACTTTCCCAGTAAACAAATATCAAACAAATATATTTATAAATAAATAAACACATTTGATTGTATCTTTACTAGCATTAACCCTACTCACTGGAATGTCTTATTGATAAACACAGTTTACAGGACTCTCCGCATAGGTCAGCTGTTGGTGTTGTTTCCTCTGTGTACATGTCCATGGAATGCCAGTCTTGTGATTGGCTGTACTGGTCTTCCTGGAGAAAGGAGCTTACTCACCAACAATTTCAGATGTTTAAATTAAAAATTCTCACCTTTGTCTCCTGAAGTAAACATGCATTATGTGTTGGCAGGCAACAACAACTTCTCCTTTTTTTATAGTTCTGTTGTTGCAACAAATTTTTTTTTCAGATAAGCAACTGTATTTTCTGGGTGTTCAGGAACAAACCCCAATGCAAACTAAATTAACCTGAAAAGCCTATTTTTCCAGTGCAGAATGTACTCAGATTTGTTATCACTCTCAGTTCTTTGATCTGTTAGATAAAGTACTGAGCTACCAATGAATGCATTTTAAGGCATCATAAACATTCTATAACTGGGTTATTAAATGTTGGTATACATTCTCTTTTTCTGTCTGTTATGTGAGACTTAGTTATATTATTCAGAGGCCATGGCATGAAACTTACCTGTATTCTGAATACATTCAAACACCCAGTTTGCTCAGTCAGCAAAAGGTATAAGGGAAACTTGGAATTTTGAGTTTTAAAGTTGGCTGTTTAGAAGACCCAGCACACATCTATGTGACCTGTGTGAGCCACATCATGAAGTTAACTCTAACTCCTAGTAAATCCCAAATATGGTTTTCCAAGATTCTGAATGGAGAACATTCAGTCTGGTTCTGCAATGACTGGACCTTTAAACCAGTTCAGCAATGGAGCTAAGTCTGAGCACATAGTTGTAAAACATTAAACTGTATCATCCTCAGCCAAATATGAGCATTGCTGAATGTGTTTTTATTTGATTGCCATTCAATACTTTTGTGAACAAAAAAGTAAAAAAAAAAAAAAAAAGGTAAGCCAAAAAAAGGCTGAGTGTAGGGAATTACAAAATGATCACAGATTAAGCAGCAGGTTTCAGGTGTTCCATTTGTGTTACTCTAACAAGAACATGTTCTCTCATTCAAAATGAGTCATACTGAGAAGGTTTTATCTTCTTGAAAGGGGAATGTCTTCAGTTACACACACACACACACACACACACACACACACACACACACACACACACACACACACACAAATAAAACTTCAGACACCAAGATAACTTTCTGGAGCCATGTTATCTATTGAGCTGACTGAAAATAAAGGTCACTGAATACTCTACAGCCGATTTTTCCTCAAAGAAAAGCATTCAACAAACAAATTCTATAGTTCTTGTTTTAACTTGGAAGATGGACAAATTCCAAAATAAGGCATTTAATGTTCAAAAGTATTTCACTTGACAGCCTGGGGTTATTAAATCCTTATTACATTAACAAGAACAACAAATCAAAGATATAGGAGTGTAAGCAACTTATGTTGATGGCAGACCACAAGAAACAAAACTGCAGACAGACTTTCCTTTGTTTGTTGTGGTGGGGAAGGCTGACATTACACCACACCTCCATTTTGACAAGAGGAGTCTGCTACCATAGTGACATATGTCATACACATTGCTTTACCGATCCAAGTATCCAGACTGAACTCAACTCAGCACTTGTCACCTGCAGTAAAAATGCAATGTACGTTGGCAGGTGATCATTTCTCCTTGTTATTGTTCTTCTGTTGCAACTAAATGAGGATGACTGTGTAATGGAAAGTGTTAAAGGATTGCAGATCCTAACGGCTCTTAAGAAAATCTGTTCAATTTTAATTTAGAGAGTGCAACTGACATAGATTCCATTCACAACTATGAAAACCTATTTATTAACATACTTGAAAATAAAAAGATTTCATCCCTCAAAAGCCTAGATGCAACTGAAAACAACTTCAGTCATTAAGCATTTCCTTATATTGCAGATCACAAACATCAGACATCTGCCTAGTGAATGTTCTCTGAATCTTCAGCCTCACAGCTGAAGATGTATTGGAAATATAATCTGAATCCCTGTATTCAATGTGAAGTGCAATTAAAAAGGGGTATAATGGTATTAATACAGCCCTATCTCTGCTGCTTATAGCCCTGAAGATGTTAACAATAATATTGCAATATTTTCTTACAGTGTTTATTGTATTGTTTTCATATCTGAGTAAGTTATCAAGGAAAATTCAAAGATTTATTTATGTATTTAACATTTGTTTACCGGGAAAGTCCGACTGGGTCAAGGACACATTTTCAGTGGAGGTCCGGGGAGAAAAGCTCCATATGAGTACATACATTTAAAACAAAATACACAAACAAGACAATAGCAAGTATTAAAGTACACCCAAAATAAGTAATTAATACTACATAAATATAAGTAGGTAGATACAGTAATAGAACATGTAGTAGATAGATGATATTAAATGAAAGTGATGTTGTAGATTACATCTTATATTTTTATTTTTATGTTCTACAGGAAGGATTGAGGTGTAGAGAGAGAGGATTAGACAGAAGGGTAGAAAATAGAAAGAGGAATATTATTTAGGAGAAATGTAGAGTAGGATATAAAAGAGGTTTAAGGTGCATAAAGAGTTTGTTTGATTTGGTAATGGGTAGTGGAAGAGATTCAAGGTCAAGGGATCAAAGGTGCAGAAAGAAAATGTACTTTTAGGGCTAGGCAGTGATGTGAATGGTAGGAGTAGCCTGTGACAGATGTGGTGATTTTATGGTAGCAGGACTGGAGCTTGTTTTTAAGAGAAGATTGCAAACTGGTGTATAAGGGGGCTGTGTATAAGAGAGAGGGAAGCAAAGGTTTTGGTAGAGTAATCTAGGAAGGTGTTTTGTCTATAGAGAGTTCCTAGTTTGATGTGAGTTGTTTCAATGCTATTGTAGATGTGGTGCTCAAAAGTTATGTTATTATCTATGGTATCACTTAGTAGTGTGGCTGTGGGAACTGTTTGAATTTCTGTGTTATCCAGTGAGTATATTCTGAAATCAGATCAGATTGGTTTTGCTGAGTATAGCAAAAGGTTTTTTTTTTGTGGTTTAATAGAAGCTGAGCTTCTCTCAGCCATGTCTCTAGTGAGGTGAAGGAGACTTGGTGATGGATACCTATTGCTATCCTATCCAAAGTGTAGCACATTACATTCTTGGGGGGTTAAATAAAACTCTGCTACCAATGGTCCATGCATAAAGTCTGTCTACAAATGTCTGAAAAATTCTTTGTTCTATATGACTCATGACCAGCCCACTCTTGGCCAGGGACTTGAACCGTCATTTCCTTGACTGTGACCAAACCTACTCTGTTTACTTTGTGTGTGCAGTGATACTTAATGCTTGTTAACAGTGTATACGGCCAGGCAAGTGTGGTACAGCAGGGACCTGCAGGAAGATCATGTAGGACTGAGGTGCAGCAGCACTGAAGTATATGAGCACCAGTAATGCTCATCTGTTTGAGCATAAGCCTCAAGGGCAGTTAGCACAATCCTGTGCACACAACTGCAACAAGAGACAAAAAGTTTGCGGCCACCAATGTTAATAAGGCTTGTATACTGCTATATTTTATTTAGCCCAAAAATGTGTATGTTGAGAGGATAACATACACATGGTGGTAAATGAATTATAATTAAGGTAGAAGGGAAGAAGGTAGTAAGGGAAATATAGTTAAGGTTAGGGGATATATGGTAGTAAGGGAGAATTATTAAAGAAGGAGGCTGGAGGATGTAGTAATGGGTGTATAATTAAGGTGAGAATGAAGAGGATGCAGTAATAGAAGTATAATTAAGGTAGAATGTTAGAAGGCAGTAAGGGAAGTATAAGGTAGAAGTGTAGAAGGCAATAAGAGAAGTATGATTAAGTTAGGAGAGTAGAAGGGAGTAAGGGAAATATGATTAAGGTAGGTGGGTACAAGGTAGTAAGTGATGTATGATTATGGTAGGAGGGTAGAAGATAGTAAGGGAAGTGTAATTAATGAAGGAAGTTATAAGGTAGTTAGGGAAGTGCTATTAAAGTAGGAGGGTAAAAGGCAGTAAGGGATGTATGATTAAGGCTGGAGGGTAGAAGTCAGTAAGGGAAGAATGATTAAGGTAGGAAGGTAGAGGAGGAAGTAAGGGAAGTATAATTAATGAAGGCAGTTAGAGAGTAGTAAGGGAAATATGATTAAGGTAGGAGGGTAGAAAAGATAGTAAGGGAAGTATGATTAATGAAGAAGGTTATAAGGTAGTAAGGGAAGTACTATTAAGGTAGGAGGGTACAAGGTAGTAAGGGATGTATGATTAAGGTTGGAAGGTAGAAGATAGTAAGGGAAGTACTATTAAGGTAGTAGGGCAGAAGGTAGTAAGGGGAGTATAATTAAGATAGGAGGGTAGAGAAGGCAGTAAGGGAAATATGATTAAGGTAGGGTAGTAGAAAGTAGTAATGTAAGTGTGATTGAGGTAGGAGGGTAGAGAAGATAGTAAGGGAAGTATAATTCAGGCAGAAGGGTAGAAGGTAGCAAAAGAAAAATGATTAAGGTAGGAGGGTAGAAGCTAGTAAGGAAAGTAAGAATAATGCAGGAGGGTAGAAGTTAGTAGGGAAGTATGATTATGGTAGGAGGGTAGAAGGCAGTAAGGGGAGTATGAGTAAATTAGGAAGGCAGAAGTCAGTAAAGGAAGTATCACCAAATGACACCAGCACAGCAATCAAAACCACCAAATACAGCCATAGTGAGCTAAATACCAAAATGCCAGGAGTGTAGTAAAATAATTTATCAGTGAGCACTTTCATCTGTAAAATGTAAGACTTCATCAGTTATAGACAAACAATGTCTTGATGTATGTGCACAATCAACCTTTAAAGTAGGAAAACTGCAACACCAGGAAAACATCAGTTTGGGACAAGAATGTGATATAAAAGAACGTGAGAAAGAAGGAGTGTATAAATATTTGGGAATTGATGAAGGATCAACAATAAAACATGAACAAATGCAAATAAAACTTACTAAGGAATATTTCAGAAGACTTAAATTAATCCTGAAAACAGCACTGACATTTATGAACAAAATCCAAGCTATAAACCGATCTGTTCTTCTTGTCCTAACTTACAGTTTTGGAGTGATTCACTAGCCCCAAAACATGCTGGATAGATTAGATAGGAAAACAAGAAGGATGCTTCATGCTCACCAAATGATTTATAAAAATCAGTGCATACCAAGATTATATATTCCCCTTTTGGAAGGAGGGATGAGTATTCTTGAAATTGATTACATGTATAGATCAACAATTGTGGGACTTCACACATATCTGTTGACCTCACAAGACCCAAACGTAGTGAAAGTTTTGAAACATGAGAAGAATTAATCTAAGATGATTTATCTGCTTAATCTAGTAGGAGCATATCAGCGTCAAGCAGGAAGGGAAATCAAACCAGAAACAGATAAAAAACAGGCAGCAACTGAAAGTGCCAAAAAAAACAAAAGAAAGTCTATAAGGTGAAGGACCAGATGAGAAGGCAAGAAATGTGGAAAATGCATAAATATAGTTATAATTACAGAAAATTTCTGGAAGAACCTCACGTTGATCAGGAATGAATGCATGAATGGTTAAGGAGAGGTGTATTCAAGTTAATATTGGCGGCACAAGCTGGTAGGCTATGTACACATTGGTTTACAAAGTCCATTGAACATGTGGGAGAAACAGACAAATGTAGGTTTTGCAAAACAGAACTGGAAACAGTTGCACACCTTGTTGCTGGCTGCAACATAATAATGGCAGAAAGACTGTATACTGAAAGGCATAATAATGTGGCGAGACTGCTGCACTGGGGATTGTACAAACACTATGTTGTTGAAGTCACTAAAAAACACTGGAAACATGAGCCACAAAGCATCATAGAAAATGATGAAGTCTACATCACATGGGATCATCCATTACCAACAGTTCAAAAGATAGATGTTTGAAAACCAGATATAGTGGTCCAAGAAAAGAAGACAAAAGTATCATTGATCATTTAAATTGCCACACACAGTGACTACAGTGTCTTGGGTACAGAAAGACACAAAGTCATAAAAAATCAGGATTTGCTGGTAGAAATGAGAGAAATGAGGAAGAAAGATACCTAGATAGTTCCTATAGTAGTAGGAGCAACAGGTCTTATAAAAAAAGAGTCTACAATCATATTTAGATATGCTACCAATCCATGTAACTCCATATGAATTGCAGGAGTCATTACTGGGCAAATTGCAGGTGCTGAAGAGCACTTTTGACTGACATCAAAGAGTGAAACTATAATAATTTCATGAATTTTAATCATACTTTGACTTAGGAATGGGGTCCATTCCCATCATGGTATTAGAAACCCAAAATATTTGGAGAAATTAAAACAAACAAAGCCATTATATAACTTCAGAAGCTGTCAAATGATCTAAATTGCCCAATCATGATCAAAACTTCAAGGTAACCCACATCCAAAAGGTTATTTAAGGTTGTGCCACACAATGTGACACAGTTTTAGTCATGGTTGGACAATTAAGATCATGTGACAGCTTGTGAAGTTATACAAAGGCTTTGTTTGTTTTTAAGGTTATGCTGATAAAGTCTTACATTTTATAGGTGAAAAGCCTCAACAATAATTATTTCACTACACTCCTGTTCTTTTAGAATTCAGCTCACTTTGGTTGTATTTTGCATGTAGTAAAGGAAGTATGATTAATGCAGGAGGGTAGAAGGTAGTAAGGGAAGTGTTATTATGGTAGGAGTGTAGAAGAGGTAGAAAAGGAATTACAATCCAGGTAGTAGGATACATGGCAGTAAGGGAAGTATGATTAAGGTAGGAGGGTAGAGGAGGTAGTAAGGAAAGTACAGCTAATGTAGGAGGACAGAAGACTGTAAGTAAAATAAGACTAAGGTAGAAGTTTAGAAAGCAGTAAGGGGAAGTATGATTAAAGATGGAGTTTAGAAGGCACTGAGCAATGTATGATTAAGATAGGAGAGTAGAAGTTAGTAAGGGAAGTAGGATTAAGGTAAGAAGGTGGAAGTTAAAAGGGAAGTATGCTTATGGTAATAAGGTAGAAAGTAATAAGGGAATTATGATTAAGGTAGGACGGTAGAAGGGACTAATGGAAGTGTAGTTAAGGTAAGAGTATAGAGGAGGATGTACAGGAAGTGTGATTATGGTAGTAGGGTAGAAGGTAGTAAGGGAAGCATGATTAAAGTATGAGGGTAGAAGGCAGTAAGGGAAATACAACAAAGGTAGGTGTGTAGAAGGTAGTAAGGGAAGCATGATTAAGGTATGAGTGTAGAAGGCAGTAAGGGAAGTACAACAAAGGTAGGTGTGTAGAAGGTAGTAAGGGAAGTATGATTAAGGTATGAGTGTAGAAGGCAGTAAGGGAAGTACAACAAAGGTAGGTGTGTAGAAGGTAGTAAGGGAAGCATGATTAAGGTATGAGTGTAGAAGGCAGTAAGGGAAGTACAACAAAGGTAGGTGTGTAGAAGGTAGTAAGGGAAGTATGATTAAGGTATGAGTGTAGAAGGCAGTAAGGGAAGTACAACAAAGGTAGGTGTGTAGAAGGTAGTAAGAGAAGTATGATTAAGGTATGAGTGTAGAAGGCAGTAAGGGAAGTACAACAAAGGTAGGTGTGTAGAAGGTAGTAAGAGAAGTATGATTAAGGTATGAGTGTAGAAGGCAGTAAGGGAAGTACAACAAAGGTAGGTGTGTAGAAGGTAGTAAGGGAAGCATGATTAAGGTATGAGTGTAGAAGGCAGTAAGGGAAGTACAACAAAGGTAGGTGTGTAGAAGGTAGTAAGGGAAGCATGATTAAGGTATGAGTGTAGAAGGCAGTAAGGGTAGTACAACAAAGGTAGGTGTGTAGAAGGTAGTAAGAGAAGTATGATTAAGGTATGAGGGTAGAAGGCAGTAAGGGAAGTACAACAAAGGGAGGTGTGTAGAAGGTAGTAAGATAAGTATGATTAAGGTATGACAGTAGAAGGCAGTAAGCAATGCATGATTAAGGAAGGAGGGTAGAAGGTAGTAAATAAGAATGTGTGATAAGAGACCTTGGGACCCAGGTGGACAGTAGTCTCTCCTTTGATAATCACATCACCATAGTAGTCAGGAAGTCCTTCTATGTGGCACACCTCATCACAAAAGGGTTCTCATCCAAGAAAAAAGAGGTCATTGTTCCCCTCTACTTGAAACTCATTAGACCCATTATAGAGTACAACGCCCCTTTTGGAATGTACCTCACAAGACATCTGCAGCAGCTGGAAACTCTGCAGAAGTACTTCACAAAGAGGATTACTTGCCTCAAACAGATGCCCTACACTGACCGTCTCAAAAAATTCCAGCTTTACTCTGTAGCATATCACCTACTCCAAGGTGATCTCTGCCTAACATATAAAGCTATGTCAAACCCAGATTTGCTGGGCATGCTATACCTAAAGAAAGCCCAATCCCTCCGAGATACATGCTCTAGGGACCTACACCTTGTCACCACAATAAACAGGACATGCTGGAGGGATAGATTCCTATCCCAGAGATTCCCATACACTGGAACAAGCTACCCATCTATGTCAAGCAAATTCCTCATTGGCACTCTTCAAGAAATATCTTGATGAGTGGATGGGAAACAGGAAATACACCCCGGGGATCATTTCTGTGGCTCTGCTCGACAGTGGCACAGGAAAATAACTTACTTGGATGGCGTAAGCCAGGGAACCTTGTTGGCTTTGCTTACTTAGGCCCTTGGTCCGATAGCCTAGTACCTACCTAGAAACCTATAAGTATGCTTAAGGTAGGAGAGTAAAAGGCAGTAATGGAAGTGCAATTAAGTTAGGAGGGTAGAAAGCAGTAAGGAAAGTAGAATACAGTAGGGGAGTAGAAAGGTATTATAGGAAGCAGGATTAAGATAGGAGAGTGGAAGGCTGTTAGGGAACAATGATTGAGGTAAGAGGGTAGAAGGTAGTAAGGTAAGCTTGTTTAAGGCAGGAGGGTTGAAGTAGTAAAGGGAGTATGATTATGTTTGGAAGGTAAAAGACAGTAAGGGAAGTACATTTAATGCATGAAGGCAGAAGGTACTAAGGGAACTATGAGTAAGATAGCAGTTCTGAAGGTAATAAGAGAAATATGATTAAGGTAGGAGATAGAAGGCAGTAAAAAATTATAATTAAGGTACGAGGGTAGAAAAGAGAAAAGGATGTGTGAGTAATATAGGAGGGTAGAATGCAGTGAGAGAAGTATGATTAAGGCAGGAGGGTAGAGGATGCAGTAAAGGTAATGGAAGTATGATTAAAATAGAAGGGTAGAAGGAAGTAAGGGAAGTATGAATAAGGTAGGAGGTTAGAATGCAGTAAGGGAAGCTTGATACAGGTAGGAGGGTCGACAGTAGTAAGGGAAGCATGTCTGAGGTAGGATAGCAGAAGGTAGTAAGGGAAGTATGATTAAGGTAAGATTTTATTTATTTATTTATTGACATTTGTTAACTTGGAAAGTCCACTGGGTCGGTGACCCCATTTCAGTGGAGGCCCGGGAAGAAAATCTCCACAATTAACAATAAAAATGTATACAAATAAGTAGCAAAAACAGTAAGCAAACATTAAAGGTTGTAACAAATTCTAAAACATTAATATACAATATAAAATCTACTAGTATGAATAGCAACTTATTTAAACATTAGGTAACCATTGGTACTGTAGTGCAAGCATTTGGTTGTTTCCTTTGGTGTTTCATGAAACAAAGCAAATGAACTAAAAATCATGGCAGTTCATTGCAAAAGAGAATGGTTGTAGTAGTAGACAGCAGTCATAGAGCTAATACTGTCTGGGTAAAAAGTTATTTTGAGACTCTGGAGCTGGCTTAGAAATTAAGTAGTCCTGGTTCTATGGTGTTTTTTTAATTGACAATGACATTTGTGGTTGTCAAGGAAATAGGTTGTTATAGTTACTTTGAATGTCTTTATGCAGTCTGTTTGGGTAATATGGGAGGGTAGAGTGTTCCATTTTTTAGCAATGCTATGTCAGAACAGGCATTGCCCAGCTCTTTTATTGGGCTTCGTTACATTTAGAAGTAATGTATTGGAGGACTGAAGGGTGCATGCAGGGACATAACTCTGTAGTATTGGTGACAGTGTTGGACAGTTATTTGGACTATAAATTAGTTTATGGGCTACCATTAGCTGGGTATAGCAAAGATAGTTAGGGAAATCCAACCAGTTCAGTTCATTTATTGCTTGGCAATAGTGTGAACGGTTGAGCTTTCCTAAGGCAAATTTTGCTATTTTATAGTAACAGGACTGAAGCTTTTGCTGAGGGAGGAGTGAAGATTAGTAAAATGGTGTTACCATAGAGTAGGGTAGGGATTAGTAAGGTACGTTCTAGTTTTGTTTTGGTGTCATTGTCCATGTAAAGTTTATGACTATAGAGTTTGCCAAGTTTAAATTGTGTTTTCTTTATTGTATTGAGATGTGTGTTTCAAAGGTGAGTTTGTCATCAATTATAATGCTTAGTAGTTTGGCAGATTGTACTATTTCTATTTCAGTTCTCTCTTTAGCATAGATTTTGAAGTCTATGTCTGGTGCTATTGAAGAGAATAATAGAAGTTTTGCTTTTGGCATTTAGTAGCAGTTGAGAGTTGTTTAGCCAAGATTCAGTATGTGTAAAGGCATTTTGAGTAGCTGATAGCAGGTTGGAGAAATTATTTGAGGTAGAGATTATAGTTGAATCATCAGCGTATTGGATAATTTTACCTAGTTGTGTGACTTTGTGGAGGTCATTTATAAAGATGTTGAAAAGTAATGGACCCAGAATGGAACCCTGTGGGACTCCTATGTTGTTTGACAGGTAATCAGATACAACATTTTGCCACTTCACAGATTGCTGTCTGTTGTGTAGGTATGATGTTAACCAGTTGAGGGATGTGAGACCACAGCCAAGTTTAGTCAATTGGGTCAGAAGTTTGTATGTGAAACTGTGTCAAAACCCCTAGATAAATCCAATAGGATTACTGATGTAGGGTGACCTGTATCTAAGGCTTTTTTGACAGTATTGATGAAAGAGAGCAGGGCTGTAATGGTGTTGTATTGTGGGCAAACACTTTGTTGAGTGGGGGACAGAAGATCATTGTCAATAAGGTACTTGAGTAATTGTGTGTGTACACACTTCTCAAGTATTTTGGATAATGGAGAAAGTATAGAGATGGGGCGATAGTTGGAGAGGTCATGAGAGTTTCCACCTTTAGGTAGGGGAGTGATGACAGATTTTTTTCCATAGATGTGGAACATAGCCTTCTGTGAGAGAGCAGTTTATAAAAAAACTTACTGGGTATGAAATTGCATTTGTTGCTAGTTGTAAGTATTCTGGGGGAAGGTTATTTGAGGAAAGAGAGCAGGGTTTTAGCTTTTTTTTAGTAGTTTACATATAAGGGATGTGGGTATAGGTTGAATAGAAAATGAGTGAATTGTAGGAGTATTGAAACTTTGGTCAGGAAGAAGAGGTAAATTACCAGTTTGTTTGGAGTTATCTGTATTTTGGGAGTGTGGGTTTAGGTTTGTTGGGGAATCTTTGATTAAGTTTTGAATGGTGGTAATGAAGTGGGTATTTAAATCATGGGAGATTTGCTGAGGGGTCTTATCAGGTGCGAGAAATGGATTTTGAATAGTGCCAGTGTTATGAAGGCTGGAGACCGATTTCCAGAATTTTCTAGGATTATTTTATAGGGATGTTAACCTAGAGGAGAAATAAGCTTTTTTATCCTGTATTACTAGTTTTTTGGCTCTGTTTCTCAGTTCTTTGAAGTTGGTTTCATTTTGTTGTGTTCTATCTTTTTGCCAAGTTTTCCAAGCTTTGTCTCTTTGGAGGATACATTGTTTGGTTATTTTTGTTAGCCATGGGGTGTAATTTACTTTAGTTCGCTTGACACGTATGGGGGCTAGGCTGTTAAGTGTATCTAAGAAAAGATTATTAAAGTAATTAACCACTTCATATAGTGGAAGAGTGTTTAGTGGGAGCTAGTTTAAGGTTTTTAAAATGCTCGAGAATTTATTTTAGTCAAAGTGGGTGAGATTTCTGGATGTTTTGTAGGAGTGAGTCTTGGCTATATGAGGGTGTGTCCTGTGAGTGTATGCTGGGAGGTGGTCACTTACTATACTGGGTAGGTAAAGTAGTAAGAAAAATGTCATTAAGACAGTAGGGTAGAAGATCTAGTCAGAGCAGTATGATTAAGGCAGATGGAAGGCAATGTAGTAATGGAAATATGATTAAAATTAAAAGGTAGAAGGAAGTAAGGAGAGTATGAATAAGATAGGAGGTTAGAAGGCAGTAAGGGAAGTGTGATTAAGGTAGGATGGTAGAAGGCAGTAAGAGAAGAGATTAAGGTAGGATGGTAGAAGGTAGGAAGGGAAGTGTGATTAAGGTAGGATGGTAGAAGGTAGGAAGGGAAGAGTGATTAAGGTAGGATGGTAGAAGGTAGGAAGGGAAGTGTGATTAAGGTAGGATGGTAGAAGGTAGGAAGGGAAGTGTGATTAAGGTAGGGTGGTAGAAGGTAGGAAGGGAAGTGTGATTAAGGTAGGATGGTAGAAGGTAGGAAGAGAAGTGTGATTAAGGTTAGAGTGTAGAGGTTAGTAAGGGAAGTTTGATTAAGGTAGGAGGGTATAGGCGGTAGTAAGCAAAGTACAAATTAAAGCAACAGGGTATAAGGTAGTATGGGATGTATGAGTAAGGTAGGAAGGCAGACGGCAGTAAGCAAAGCTTGATACAGGTAAGAAGGTAGAAGGTAGTAAGGGAAGCATGACTAAGGCAGGATGGTAGAAGGCAATTAGGGTAGTAAGATTAAGGTAGGATGGTAAGGGAATAAGGAACATGTCATTAAGGTAGGAGGGTAGAGGAGAGTGTAAATGAAATATGACTAAGCTAAAAGGGTATAAGGTAGTAAGGGAAGTATGAGTAAGGTAGGAGGGCATAAGGTAGTAGGTGAAGCACAATTTACATGGGAGGGTAGAAGGCAGTAAGAGAAGTTTGATTAAGGTGGGACAGTTAAAGGTACTTAGGGAAATGCAATTAAGGTAGGAGGGTTGAAGGCAGTAAAGAAAGTACGATTAAGGTAGGAGGATAGTAAGTATTAAGGAAAGGAGGATTAAGGTAGGAGGGCCAAAGTCTGTAAGGGTAGTATGATTTAAATAGGAGGGTAGAAAGTAGAAAGGGAAGTGTGTTTAAGGCAGGAGGGTAGAAGGTAGCAAGGGAAGTATATTTATGGTTGGAAGTTAGAATGTAGTAACGGAAGTATATTTAATGTAAAAGGGTAGAAGGAACTAAGGAAACTATGAGTAATGTAGGAGTCATGAAGGTAGTATGAGAAGTATGATTAAGGTAAGAGATAAAAGCAGTATGGGAAGTATGATTAAAGTAGGAGGGTAGAACATAGTAGGGGAAGTATAAGTAAAGTAGGAGGGTAGAAGACAGTAAGAGGAAATATAATTATGGTAGGGAAGGTAGATGATGTAGTAAGGGCAGTATGAGGTAGTAAAGGATGTATGATTAAGGCAGGAGGGTAGAAGGCAGCAAGGGAAGTATTATTAATGTAGGATGGTAGAAGGCACTTAGGGAAGTACGATTAATGTAGGAGGGTAGAAGGTATTAAAAGATGTATGAGTAAGGCTGGGAGGTTGACAGCAATAGGGGAAGTATGAATAAGGCAGAAGGGTAGAAATCAATAAAAAAACTATAATTAAGGTAGCAGGGTAGAAGGTAGTAAATGTATTGTGATTAAGGTAGGATTGTAGAGGAGTTAGTAAGGGAAGTATAATTAAGATAGGAGGATAGAAGGTAATTAGTGAACTAAGATTAATGTAGGAGGTAACAGGAAGAAGCATGTTAAGTATGATAAAGATAGGAGAGTAGAAGGTAGAAAGGAAGGTATGATTAAGGTAGGATGGTAAGGGAGTAAGTGAAGTGTGATTAAGGTAGGAGGGTAGAGGAAGTAGTAAGGGAAGTAAAATTAGGGTAAGAGATATAAAGCAGTAAGGGAAGTATGAGTAAGGTAGGAGGGTTGAAGGCAACACAGAAGTATGATTAAGGTAGGAGTGTAGAAGGTTGTAAGGAAAGTTTGATTAAGGTAAGAGGGTAAAGGATGCAGTGAGGGAAGTACAGTTAACATAGGATGACAGAGTAGGTAGTAAGGGAAGTGTGATTAAAGTAGAAGGGTAGAGCATACAGTAAGGGAAGTATGATTAAGGTAGGAGGGTAAAGGAGGTAGCAAGGGAAGTGTGATTAAAGTAGAAGGGTAGAGGACACAGTAAGGGAAGTATGATTAAGGCTGAAGGGTAGAAGTTAGTGAATGAAGTTAGTGAATGAATAATCTGCCTCCATCCTTCCTTAAGATGGCTGCAGGCAGCATTGCCCTCCCCATTTCCATTCTTATCAACAGGTCCATCCAAGAAGGCTATGTCCCCTCACTCTGGAAGAAAGCTTTTGTCACCACTCTCCACAAAGGTGACAATAACACAGATACTACTAACTTCCTTCCTATAGCTATTCTCTCACCTCTTTCTAAAATCCTCGAAAAGTACATTCATCACCAACTCTTGTCATACCCATCACACGATCATCTTCTAACCCCAACACAACATGGTTTCAGGCCTGGCCACAGCACTACCACTGCTCTTCTGTCCTTCCTTGACACCATTAATCATGTTCATGACTCTGGGGAAATCATATCCACCCTTTACTTAGATCTCTCCAAAGCCTTTGACACTGTCTCACATCCTCTACTTTTATTTATTTATTTTATTTTATTTTACATTTGATGACCGGGAAAGTCTGACTGGACACAGGTCCATTTTCAGCGGAGGCCCGGGGAGAAAATCTCCACTTAAAACAATGCTAACAAATACATTTTTTTAAATACAACACCGTATTCTTACTGCATACAAATAATTATAAAAGATCATATTTAACATTTCTTCACAGACATATAAGTCAGTACCATCAGAATAAAACATTGTTAGGTAAGAATAAGTATTCATAGGTTAGGCACTATTAGGTGATCTTTGGCAGAATCCTTGCATCACTGCAATGTAGTGGATTAGCCTTGGGACTCACATAGGCACAGCCAATTGTTAAAATAGTGTTTTTTGAGTAGTTTCTTAAATTGTGGACCAGAGCTTGTAGACGTTATGTGATTAGGAAGTGAGTTCCAGATTTTTGGTATTGTACAGGCAAAGAGAGTTTTACCTGGTTCATTCTTATGTTTGATGACATTTATGAGATTTTGGTTGGTTGATCTTAAGGCTCAGTTGGTGGTGTAGGGTTGTATTAGATTCTGTAGTATGGGGGTTTTGTCAGAGAGGTAGTACAGTTTGTGGGCCATGGAGTATTGGGTAGTAAGAAGTAGTTGGGGCAACTCAAGCCAGTTGAGCTGTTTGAGGGGGAAGACAGTGATGGGCTCTGTTAGAGGCACATGTAGCAAACTTGGCAATCTTGTTATAGCAAGATGCCATTTTGTTTTGTTTGCTGTGGTGAAGATTAGTCAGGATTGGGGAAGCATACAGTAGGGTGAATAATAGGTGAATTCTTGCAATAGTGGTTTTGGTATAATTGGTCATGAATTGCTTGTTCCTATACAAGAGACCAAAATTTTGTGTACTTTTTTGACTGTTTGGGCTATGTGTATGTCAAATTTGAGGTTATCGATTACTACTCCTAGGAGTTTAGTGCATGCTGTTGGGGTGACTGAGGTATTATCCTTGGAGTTTATGGTGAAATCATTGTTTAGTGTAGGAGATCTACCAGGACTGAAGAGAATTAGTTTTGTTTTTTTGGGACTGAGTATAAGTTTAATGCTAGAAAACCATGCTTCAGCCAGAGTAAAATTGTGTTGTGTTATTGTTTGAAGTTTGCTTTAGATTGGGGTGGTGCATATGATAGTAGTGTCATCAGCATATTGCACTATAGAGGCAGAGGGAGAGGATGCAGCTATCTGATTTGTAAATATCGAGAATAGTAAAGGACCAAGAATGGAACCTTGAGGGACTCCCATGGATACAGGTAGAAGGGAGGATAGTTGGTCCTGCCAAAGAACTGCTTGTTGTCGGCCTGATAAATAGCTGTTGGACCATGATATAGTGAGGGAGTATAGGTTAAGGGTAGAGAGTTTTGAGAAGCATGCTGTGGTTGACCATATCAAAGGCTTTAGATAAGTCTAAGAATACAGAGGATACGAAAAGTCCGTTGTTTCTATGGGTGTTGACTATGTTGGTATATGACAGTAGGGCTATTGTGGTACTATGAGAGGGTCGAAACCCATGTTGAGATGATGATATAAGGTTATTTTGTAGGAGGTATTGCATTAGTTGTATGTGTACTACTCTTTCTAGTATTTTTGATAAAGGTGATAAAATTGTGATTGGGCGGTAGTTGGTGAGCTCAAGGGAGTTGGCTCCTTTGTGGAGTGGAATAATATGAGATATTTTCCACAGGTTAGGTACTTTGCATTCATATATGGTTCTATTTATGAGGATAGACACGAGGTAAGTTATGGTATCAGCTGACAGTTGAAGGAAATCAGTGGAAGTTTGTCAGCAGACAGCGTGGTAAGTTTTATTTTTTTTTGAGGAGTTTAGTAATAAGTTTTGTAGGTGCTGGAGAGAAGGAAAAGCTAGAGGGAGATTGTTGTGTAATAGGGATAGTAGGGGTTGGAGAAGGTGTGGGGTTGGTGGTGCTATTTAGGGTGTTAGATAGGGCTATGACTGTTTCGGTAAAGAATCTGTTGAATTGGGTGGGGACGTCCTCTTTGCCGGTTGGTACTATGGGTGTGGGAGTGATGTTTTACCTGGGTGCAGTAATTTATTTGTGGCCCAGAATTTGTGAGGGTTGTGGGCATATTTTTCTTGTAAGGTTTTGTAGTAATTGGTTTTATCGAGTTTTATAAGTTTTTTGGTCTTGTACCGGAGTGCTGAGTAGTTTTATTTTGTAGTAGTGGTTTTAAGTTTATGATATTGGGCCCACGCTCTATCTCTGTCCTTCATTATGGTTTTAGTTTCTTTGTGTTAACCAAGGGGCATAGTTAGTCTTAACTCTGATGGTTTGGGCTGCTGCATGATGGTTTAGGATTTTGAGAAAGGTTGAGTTAAAGTAGTCTACCACCTCATTTAGGGGTAGGTGTTTTAGGCGAGACCAGTCACAGTATTTTAGTTTGTTGTTTAGGTCTTTGGCTTTGAAGTTATTTTTGTTGTGAACTATTCTAAGGATGGGTTGGTTACAATATTGGGATTTATTCCTAATAAGGTAGGTTGGTTGGTGATCACTTAAATTGTCAGGTAGGCAGCCTGATTGGTGTGCTAAGGTGTGGTCAGACAGAAGTATCCAATCTAAGATGGATTGCCGTTTGGTTTTCTTATCAGCTCTTGTGGGGGTGTCTATGATTTGGGTAAACCCATGAAGATTAATATGGGTAGAGGGATTGTATTTCATACAGTAAGACCAGTCAATATTAAAAATCTCCTAAGAGTATGGTCTCTTGTAGATGGGAGATAGACATCCAGTGTAGCAGGTTCTCCATAGTGTCAGTGTTGTTTCCTGGTGGGGTGTAGGCACCTGCTATAACTATATGTTTGCTAGAGTTTAGTTTTAATTTAGCAAGAATGAGTTCTATATCATTGACGTCTTGGGAGTTGTAGTTAAGCTGTTCCAATGTGAGATGATTTTGAAACAGAATGGCTATGCCTCCTACTTTTTTACCTTGCATATCTTTCCATATAATATTGTAGCCAGGGGGTGTAATCATATTATCATGATGTTGTGGTCTAAGCCAAGTTTCTGTTAATATGGCTAAATCTGGTTTATATAAAGCCAATAGGGCATGGAGGTCCTAAACATTGTTAAGTATGCTTCTTACATTAATGTTTAAGAGAAGAAGAGAGGAGGCTGGCCTTCCATAAAGAGGGTTTGGTTGGTTTAGGTTTGTACGAAGTGAAGAATTGGGTCCTGGGTTGGGGGTGTATGTCTCCACAACAAGTGAGTTTTTGAGTTAGATATAGGTAGAGTTTGAGTAGTTTTTGTAGTATTTTATTTTGTTTCTGGGATAAGTATGGGTTAATTGTGTTTGTTGGTTTATTATTAATGTAGGAGTATTGATGGGTTGGGGTAAGTTCACATGGAGATATAGGGAACTGTTTCAGTTTTAGTGTATTGGCTATGGTTTCTGTTTGCCACTGAGTTGGATTGTTGAGATGAAGTTGTGTGTGGTAGGATGTAAAGATGGATAATAAGAGAAGAACAAAAATAGTTAATGTGTAGAATGCTACCTTTAGTTGTAGGAAAGCCATTTTATTGATTTGTTTCTTCTCCTTTTATGTTACCTTTTGTAGTGGGAGAGGCATGGAGAGTGAAAGTAGGGGCTGCTGCCTAGATGGCAGAGGAGCAAATAAGGGAGTTAGTGACAAGGATGTGGTGTGGTATGTTTGAGGGGGGGAGTGATGGAGTGGTTTGATTGGTTGATTGGGTGTGTGAGCTGGGTGGGAGTGATTAGCAGCTATAAGTGTAATTGCAATAGTGGTGGGTGAGAATGGGTGTAGGGTAGGGGAGTGGAGTGAGCATAGTGAACGGAGCGGGGCAGCACTGACCTAGAGGAGCAACAGCAATTATGGAAAACAATCAGCTAGTAGAGCACTATGCATTAGAGTTTGCTGTTTAGCAGTTTACTTTCTTGCAAAAGCTACCTTACACCTATATTTATGCTATTTACTTTCCACAGAAAGAGATACTATGCCTAAATCTATGAGGAGGGAATGTGCACAGGATATCTGGGGGCTAGACTATGGAGGTAGATGGGGGAACTCTGGCAGGGCAGGGGGGCACAAGTTCTGAGGTAGTAAAGCTAGAGTCTAAGTGAGTGAAGAAGTAAGTGAGAGAACAGGCTGGAGAAGGAGGTAGAGGTAGGAGGGGGTGATACAGTGGAAGATAGGAGGGTAAAGAAAAGAGCTAGGCTAGAGAAAGATCAGTGTGGGATAGGAAGATAGGTAACTAGGCTAAAGGCTGACTTACATCCACCTGTGGGTGGGGGGTGCACAGCACTGTTATGTAGCTGACCAGGAGCAGTACTCAATGGGGCACAAGAATAGGGCAATACAGTCAGGAGTACGTCTTATTAACACTGAACATATGTTCAAATACTGTTGCTGTAGAGGAATTCTTCCAATTGAGCAGTATTCTGAATAGGGATGAACTTCAGGAGTTGGCTGGGGTTATACAAGCCTGATTGCTTTAGGTGTCAGGGACCGGCTACTTCTTCAGAAAGGGCCTGTTAATATTACAATAAAAAAGGATGCTCGTTAAAATCAATCTTGCCTGTTCACTCTGGAAGTCGTTCAGATTGAAGAATTTCCATGTCGGTTTCATTATGATTCCAAACAACCATTTCATCACTTGCTCATGCAGTCTTTAACTATTAGCGAAGTTGCCCTGGTTACACTTGCACTGTTAAGACTTGATAGGGCTTATAACAAAACTGCGGGAAACTAACCGCAGCTGAAGGAGCTCTCAACTTTCCTCCCTCATTTTCACTCCTTCCTCCATAGCCTGGTTTACAAGCTATCTACCCAATAGACAACCAGCTGTTAAATGGAAAAATTCCACTTCATCCTTTCTCAACGATCCCTTCGGCATCCCCCAAGGCTCTATTCTCGGCCCCTTACTTTTCAATATTTTCATTAATAACTTTCACAAATCCATAGATAATGTTACACTGATCCAGTATGCTGATGATTCCACTATCATCTGTACAGAAAACTCTCCCTCCAATCCTTCAAATAATCCAAACAGCCTTCTCCAATACCAAAACTTGGATGCTAAGCAACCATCTCGCTGTCAGTGCTAACAAAACTAAAATCATGATATTCTCTCCTTCAAGAAATTTCACCATAGACAAAAGCTCTTTTAAAATAAAAAGCTACAATAATACTCTAATCAACATTGTACCTCACACCAAACTACTCGGAGTCATCACTGATGAACATTTAAAATTCAATATCCACATCTAAAATAATATAAAAAAAGCACCAGAAACTAGGACTGCTGTATAGACAAAATCACTATCTAACTGCTTCTAACAGACATACTCTAGCCTCCTCCTACCTGCTCCCCTCTCTTACTCATCTCAAACTTAGCATAAAAAAACTGGAGGCCTGCTATAACAAAGTCTGTAAACTTGTTACAGGGTCCAAATAGTCCACCAATCACTGCCATTCTTTCTACTCCCTAAACTGGCTTGAGCTTCCTAATTACCTGAAATTCATACAACTCACCACTGCTCACAAATTCATTTTCCAACCCTCCACCTGCCCCTCTCTTTCATCTTTCTTAACCCCTTACCTTTCCAGTCGTACTCTTAGATCTGAAAACCAAAACCTCCTTAAAATCTATAAATCCCTTTGCCCTTCTGGCCAATTACTTCTATCACACTCATTAGCTAAACTATGGAATCTTCCCTCTCCACTGTACTCACAAACACTCTAATTTCAAATCTCTCTTCCATTCTTATCCTACCTCAAACTAGGACTGTTCCTGCTCCCTTCCCACCTAAATTTACACTGTCATCTCTTTCAAACTTCCCTTCAATCTCATGTGATAACACCTTTGATCACCAACATTTTTGTTAGAACAAACACTGAACTTGTATAAACACTTTTATAACTTGTACTTTTAATTATATTATCTGTGTTACTTTTGACTTTATGTTTATTTTAACATTTGTGATCGTTAAACATATTCTCCCTAAGTTTGTATTTTTATTTTAAATTGTATATTTATGCTTTTGTATATTGTATATTCCATACTTATGTTATATTCTGTTAACTCCTTTGCAGCTTTTCTCCCTGGACCTCCACTGAAAATGGGCTCTGCTTGGCCCAATGGACTTCCCTGGTCACCAAACTGGAAATAAATAAATATTAATAAATAAATAAGTGTGATAAAGTAGGAGAATAAAGCAGGTAGTAAGGGAAGCATGTTTAGGATAGGACGATAGAAAGTAATTAGGGAAGTATGATTAAGGTAGGATGCAGAAGGTAATTAGAGAAATGTGATTAAGGTAGCAGGGTTGAAGTTAGTAAAGGACGTATGATTAATTTAGGAGATTAGAAGGCAGAAAGGAAAGCATGATAAAGGTAGGAGGGTAAAAGGTAGAAAGGAAAGCATGATTAATGTAGTAGGGTAGAAGGTAGTAGGAGAAGTACGATTAAGATAGGAGGGTAGAAGGTATTAAGGGAAGTAGGAATAAGGTAAGTGGGCAGAAGGCTGTATGGGAACTACGGTTAAAGTAGGAGGGTAGACTGTAGAAAGGGAAGTGTGTTTAAGGCAGGAGGGTAGAAGGTAGCAAGGGAAGTATAGTTATGGTTGGAGGGTAGGAAGGCAGTAAAGGAAGTATATTTATTGTATGAGAGTAGAAGGTAGTAAGGGAACTATGAGTAAAGTAGGATTTTTAAAGGTATTAAGGGAAGTATGATTAAGGTAAGAGATAGAAGGCAGTATGAGAAGAATTATTAAGGTATGAGGGTAAAAGATAGTAAGGGAAGTATGAGTAAGAGAGAAGCGTAGAAGACAGTAAGAGAAATATGATTATGGTAGGGAGGGTAGAAGATGTAGTAAAGGCAATAAAATTAAGGTAGGAGGGAGGGTGATGTAGTAATGGAAGTAGGATTAAAGTCGAAGAGTAGAAGGCAATAAGGGAAGTATGATTAAGGTGGGAAGGTAGAAGGTAGTAATGGAAGTATGATTAAGGTAGGAGGGTAAAAGAGGTAGTAAGGGAAGTGTCATTAAGGTAGAAGGTAGAAGATGCAGTAAGGGAAAAATGACTAAGGTAAAATAGTGAAGTATGTAATACGGGAAGTGCAATTAATGTAGGAGGGTATTAGATAGTAAGGGAAGTATGAGTAAGGTAGGATAGTAGAAGACAATACGTGAAGTATGATTAAGGTAGGAGTGCAGAAGGTAGTAAGGGAAGTTTGGTTAAGGTAGGAGGGTAGAAGGTAGTAAGGGACACATAATTAAGGTAGGAGGGTAGATTAAGGTAGGTGGGTAGAAGATTCTAAGAGAAGAATGATTATGGTAGGAAACTAAAACGTAGCTACAGAAGTGCAATTAAGGTAGGAGGGTAGTAGGCAGTAAGGAAGGTATAATGAAGATAGGAAGGTAGAAGGTATTAAGGGAAGTAGGAATAAGGTAGGAGGGCAGAAGGCTGTAAGGGAACTATTATTAAGGTAAGAGGTTAAAACGTAGAAAGGAAATTGTGTTTAAGTCAGGAGGGTAGAAGGTAGCAAGGTAAGTATGGTTATGGTTGGAAGGTAGAAGACAGTAAGGGAAGTATATTTAATGCACGAGGGTCAAAAGTAGTAAGGTAACTATGAGTAAGGTATGAGTTTTGAAGGTAGTAAGGGAAGTATGATTAAGGTAAGAGATAGAAGGCAGTATGGGAAGTAGGAGGGTAGAGGAAGTAGTAAGGGAAGTGTGATTAAGGTAGGAGGATAGACAACTTAGTAAGTAAAGTATTACTAAGGTTGGAGGTTAGAGGAGGTAGTAAGAAAAGTATGATTAATGCAGGAGGGTAGAAGAGAGTAAGGGGATTATTATTAATGTAGGGAAATTATGGGTAAGGTAGGATGGTAGAATGCAGTACAGAAAGTATGATTACGGTAAGAGTAGAGAAGGTAGTAAGGGAAGCATGATTAAGGTAGGAAGGTAGAAAGTAGTAAGGGAAGTATGATTAAGGTAGGAGGGTAGAAAGCAGTATGGAAAGAATGATTAAGGTAGGAATGTAAAAGGTAGCAAGGGATGTTTGATTAAGTTAGGAGGGTAGAAAGCAGTTAGGGAAGTATGATTAAGGTAGTTGGGTAGAAGACAGTAAGGCAAATATGAGTAAGGTAGGAAGGTATAAGGTTGTTGGGTTTCTTGGGTGGCATAAGCCAAGGAACCTTGTTGGCTAGGCTTATGTAGGCCCTTGGGCCGATAGCCTAGTACCTACCTATGAACCTATGTAAGGGAAGCATGATTTAGTTAGGAGATTAGAAGGCAGTAAGAGAAATATGATTAAGGTGAGAAGATAGACGTAGCAATGGAAACAGGATTGAGGTAGAAAGGTAGAAGAGTTAGTAAGGAACAACTGTTTAAGATCAGAGGGTAGGGGGTAATTAGGGAAGTATAATTAAGGTAAGATGGCAGAAAGTAATAATAGAAAAATAATTAAGGTAAGAGGGCAGAAGGTAATAATAGAAATATAATTAAGGTAAGAGGGCAGCAGGTAATACAAGAAATATAATTAAGGTAGTAGGGTTGAAGGTAGTAATGGGGAGTATGATTATGGTAGGAGGATAGTGGAGGTAATATGGGAAATATGTTTAACGTAGGAGTGTAGAAGGCAGAAGATAAAGCATGATAAAGGTAGGAGGGTAGAAGGTAGTATAGGAATTATGATTTAGGTAGGAGGGTAGAAGGTATTAAGAGAAGTTCGATTAAGGTAGGAGAGTAAAAGATAGGAATGTGCAATTAAGGTAGCAAGGTAGAAGGCAATAAAGAATTACAATTAAGACAGGAGGGGTATTAGGTATTTAGAGATGTAGGATTAAGATATGAGGGCAGAATGCTGTAAAGGAACTATGATTACAGTAGGAGGATAGAAGGTAGAAAGGGAACATTGTTTTTAGCAGGAGGGTAGAAGGTAGTAAAGGAAGTATGGTTATGGTTGGAGGGTAGAAGGCAATAAGGGAAGTTTATTTAATGTACAAGGGTAGAAGGTAGTAAGGGAAGTATGGTTACGGCTGGAGGATAGAAGACAGTAAGAGAAATTTATTTAATGTACAAGGATAGAATGTAGTAAGGGAACTTTGAGTAAGGTAGAAGTTTTGAAGTTAGTAAGGGAAGTATGATTAAGGTAAGATACAGAAGGTAGTAATGGAAGTACTACTAAGGTAGGAGGGTAGAGGAGGTAATTAGGGAAGTATGATTGATGTAGGAGGGTAGAAGGCAGTAACAGAAGTATTAGTAATGTAGGATGGTAGAAAGCAGTAAGGGAAGTATAATTAATGTAAGAGAGTAGAAGGTACTAAAAGATGTATGAGTAAGGCTGGAGGGCTAAAGGCAGTAGTGGAAGTATGAATAAGGCAGGAGGGTAGAAAGCAATAAGAGAAGTATGACAGAGGTAGACAGGTAGAAGGTAGTAAATGCAGTGTGATTAAGGTAGGAGTGCAGAGGAGGTGGTAAGGAAGTGTGATTAAGATAGGAGGGTAGAAGGTAGTAATAAACTACTATTTAATGTGGGAAGGTAGAAAGTAATAAGTGGAGTATTTTTAAGATCTGAGGGTAGAAGGTAATAAGGCAAATATGATTAATGAAGGAGGGTAGTGGAGCTAGTAAGAGAAGTATGATTAAGGTAGGAGGGTAGAAGGCAGTAAGTGAAACATGATAAAGGTAGGTGGGTAGAAGGTAGTAAGGGAGCATGATTAAGGTAGGAATGTAGAAGGTAGTAAGGGAAGTAGGATAAAGGCAAACAGGTAAAATGTAGTAAAAGGAATATGATTAAGGTAGGAATGTTAAGGGTAGTAAGGGAAGTGTAATTAAGGTAGTAGGGTAGATGTCTGTAAGGGAACTATGATTAAGGTAGGAGTGTAGAAGGTCATGAGAGAAGTGTATTTAAGGCAGGAGGGTAGAAGGTAGTAAGGGAAGTATGTTTTTTGTTGGAAGGTAGAAGGCAGTAGGGGAAGTATAGTTAATGTATTAGGGTAGAAAGTCATAGGGAAACTGAGTAAGGCAGGAGTTTTGAAGGTAGTAAGTGAAGTATAATTAAGGTAAGAGAGAGAAACCAGTAATGAAAGTAAATTAATGTACAAGGATAGAAGATAGCAAGGGAAGTATGAGTAAGGTAGGAGTGTAGAAAGTAGTAAAGGAAGTTTGATTAAGGTAAGAGGTTACAGGAGGAAGTAAGGGAAGTATAATTATGGTAAGAGGGCAGGAGGTAGTAAAGGAAGTTTGATTAAGGTCTGAGAGTAGAGGATGCAGTGAGGGAAGTATGGTTCATTTAGGATGGTAGAATAGGTAGCAAGGGAAGTATGATTAAGGCAGGATGGTAGAAGCCATTAAGAGAAGTATTATTAAGGTAGGTGAATAGAAAGTAGTAAGGGAAATATGGTTAAGGTAGTTGGGTAGAAGGCAGTAAGGTAGGAATGAATAAGGTAACAAGGGAAGTATGATTTCTATAGCAGGGTAGAAGGCAGTAAGGATGTATGATTAAGATGGGAAGGTAGAAGATAGTTACATAAGTATGATTAAGGTGGGAGGAAAAAGAAGGTAGCAAGGGATGTATGATTAAGGCAGTAGGGTAGAAGGCAGTAAGGGAATCATTAATAAGGTATGAGGGTAGAAGGCAGCAAGTGCAGTACAAGTATAGAAGGCACTAAGAAAAATATGATTAATATATGAGGGTAGAGTGCAGTGAGGGAAGTTTGATTAAGGTAGGTGGGTGGAGGAACTAGAAAGGGACATGTGATTAAGGCAGTAGGATAAATTACATTTTGGAAATAGGAGTATAGGAAAGAGATTAAGGGGAAGCAAGCAGAGGGAAGAACAGAAGGTGAGTAACTAAGGAATGAGAGGGATGGTGCTGTTGAAGGCAGGGTACATTTTTTGTGGCACAGATACCCATTTTTCTTGCATAAAGAGAAAGTACGTTGGGGATAGAAGTAGGAGGGAGGTAAGACAGGTAAGGTATATAGCTAGAGAAGATAGATGAAACTGACAGATTATGTGGTAACACAATGAGGGAGGGAGAGCAGAAGGTGAAGAAGACATCATGAGTGAGAAGACAATGGTGAAGGCAGGACTGAACAAGCAACAGGGGTGAGCATGGACATAAAGGACATGAGAACACCAGGTTTGGGATAGGATAGGGTGTTCACAGATTCTCTGCTGGGTGAGATCAGTGAGAGATTACTTGCTATCCTGGGTACTATCACCACTGGGCACTGTCTCAGATGGTGAACACAGTGTTGGACAGGGATGTGACTTGAGTCTCTGGAAGAAGTTCTCCATATGGTCAATTTATGCATCCAACCTCCTGTCAATAATCTCCCTACAATGCCTGCTAGCTGCCAATGGTTGACAAAGGTATCACATCTACTGGCATTGCTATTGCCAGGCACAACTGTCCCAGCATCCATTGCAGGGCTACCTGAAGCAGATGGTGCAGGTAGTGCAGGAGGTACACAGGTGACTGTGGCAGGGTGGGGCCCAGATATGGTGGTGGTGATGATGAAGCTGATGGTGATCATAGCACTGCTGCTGCCACCTGTGGAAGGCCAACAGCATTTTCCAGAGGGACAGATGCAGGGCATGATGCTGCAGGTGCATATGATAGCAACATACACTGAGAAAAACAAAATAATAACCAAAATAAGGGCATGTAACAGAAAGGGTGGTAGCAAGGGGGAGAAGTTCAAATAGAAAACTGAAGCTCATATATAGTCCAACTATGATACAATTAAACCTAACATACTTGATGGACCAAAAAACACTTCACAATTTAACAAGTATACACAAGTGAAACGGGTACCTAAACCAGTAGCTATTATCACCAGAAGTCTGCTAGATAGGGGATTAACATGAGCTATTTAGACTAACCAATGTGTCTCTCATCCAATTTCCAGCAAGTATGCTTCAGAGATACTATTTCACTCACAGGTTATATGCAAAGGAAACAACTTTATTTACAAAGATGTCCGCCCAACCAGTAATGTTTATCATTATTAATTAATTATTTAACTTATTGTTATTAGCTGATTATTATTACTGTAGTCATTATACTGAGATGAAAAATAAGCTTAAAATATTTCATGATAACACAAAGGGAGGCATCATCATAATGTGGGAGCACAGTCTTAGCTTCCTATCCCATACAGATGCATCCACAAACAGACTACTAACATTAAACAGTCACAGTAAAAGCAAGTTAAATCAAGACTATCTGTAGCATGTAAACACACTCTGGTGGTATGTTAGGTGCTCCAGACTTCTCCTGTACAGCTGCCTATTCCTTCCGATACCTTTAAGGGTTATACACATAAAAACATTACTGTGTAAGATTAGTAGATGCATAAAAGTGTAGCTAATATAAGTTCTGCTTTAAGTGTGCCTGCTACTTACCTTCATCTTCCCATAAGACATGCATCTGGAGCATTTCTCCCTGGCCCTCCACTGAAAATTGGCTTGTTCAATGTCGGGCTTTCCTGGTAAACAAATGTTAAAATAAATAAAATGAAAATAAAAAGTATAGCAGGTCAGGATTGCAGTGCCTGATGTCACTGTAATGGTGATGCCACTGTTCTCCCAATTTATGGGAAGCCAGTTGCGTGGATGATAGCCCAAGCTAAACTATTCCAGGCCTCAGGTGTATACTGAAGCACTCCATAGCCCTCCTGTATGTAGTCCTAATGGAGAGGTGGAGAAATGTTTTTGTCCACATCTCAGTGCTGTAAAAGAAGCAGTACACTCTCCTTCTCCAGCTATGATTTTTCACTTTGAAGAATCTCAGGGGAAAAAAGGCTAAGAATTGGTGCCCAAATTATGTCTTAACTGTTCAATCTGCCATACAATGACAAGCATCAATGGGCACCTCATTTGTGTAATGGATGACAAACTCAGAAAATATATGTGCTGTATTATTGTGGTTTACAATGGCATTATAAGGTGCGGAGTGTGTTAGTTCTGCGATCCAGATTATGTATGTACCAGGTAACTCCAGATGACCATAATTTTCATTATTCTGACTTGGGCTTTAATCAGACTGCATCAAAGCCTTATCTCTGTATTCTATCTCTTGCAGACTGTTGAGGAGAGCTCTATGCCTGACATGCAAGGCATTGTTGGACCGCACTATGATGGACCTCTTGCATATCCATAAAACAACACCAGAGTTACCCATTCTGAAGATTTAAACCTTGCCTATGATATAAATAAAACCTGTTGTAGAGACAGGTATGTGTCCTAGAGACTACCTCTTTTCTGGAACAGACTCCCCTTCCTTGCGAAGCAGAGTTCCTCTATAACCCAACTCAAGTGTAACTCAGACAATTGGATGGGAAACAGGAAATTCATCTTTGGTTTGGCACCTACAGCATGTCTGCAATGGACACAGGCAGCCTGTAAATGGGTCATCTCCCAGGCCACTGCTTGTAAATGTTTCATCTCACAAGCCCTTGGTCTCACTTATCATGGGTACCAGAACTTTTCAGAGATGGATACATGGCTAGGCTTAAAAATGCCCTAGTGGTTGTCAGTCTTGTATATGCTTATGAACTTATGAAACTATACACCAGAATAGTTAATGCAAGCACTAACAAAATCTGTATTCAAGATCACAGATTCCCAAATACGTTGGGTTAAATTATAAACTTTCTGAATGTTCTATTAGTTTATTTAAAGTAGAACTCCTTCATATCCAGGTTTACTACTTAACAAAATGACTGTTTAAATCACCAGGAATCACAAAAATCTTCTCAAAACACTTGCACAGTTCAGCCATAAAACTTTCAGTATCTGTTTCATGATGTTAAGTGGCTGATTAAAGATAACTAGTTCTATTTTGTTGTTACCCAGTTGTATCAAGGTAATTAAATTCCACATATGAATGTCTCCATACTATTGATTGCTTTAATACCATTTTTAATATACAGTGAAATTCCACCACCATACATATTTGATCTTTGGGTATGAAATCAGTGAGAACTTTTGATGTTAAATAGACAAGTTGCTGTTATTAAGCCATGTCTCAAATACAGTATTTTAGTTATTATTTTAAGTGCTACTTCAGACTCTGCAAGGTTATTGTCAGGACTCCTAGAATGTATCACTAGGCAATGAACAAAAGTATTGCTAGAGCTTACAAATGATCTTTCACTCCCCATTTCTCTCTAAATAATCTTGTTATGTTTTCTGTACACATTATTCTATAGTTTTTTTTAAACAAGAAACATCTTTATTGAATTATCACTTATGACATAGTTATATATTTATGTAAATGAAAACAAACCATATTAACATAATTTTAGTTGCAAACATTTTACATCGCTTGTAATCTACCCAATCATTGTCAGTCAGACATTACATAGCTCATTCAAATCCTGCCCTCTTTTAAACCTCATTCCTCCTCTGTATGTATTGTTCTCACAATTCCCATTTTCCCATGTAATTTGCTCCTTCCCTTTCCTAAAGACCCCAGTTCCAGTTGTTTTATCTCTGTTACTATATTCACTACTTCTAGTACAGTTGGTTTAAACTTTGATTTCCATTTTCTAGTAATTGCATTTTTGGCAGCCACCATAATTAGACTCCGTAAGGCCTTGCTATATCTAGACAATTCCGATTCTGTATCACAGCTCAGAAAAATCATTTCCCTAGTTACACCAATTTTTTCACCCAGCATCTGTGATAGAGTAGTCTGCAGGGAATCTTTAAGTCTGCCAATTCATTGCACTTCCAGAAAATATGTTCCCAATTACCTCTTTCTTCCTTGCCACATCTCCAACATTTGCTGTCTACCCGAGGAAAAATTCTCTGTAGTCTACTTGAGGTATAAAAAATATCTATGCAAACATAAGCAAAAATCCTACATTTTCTAGATTTTGGTGCTTGTTTGGGAAAGAAACATATTTCCCTCATTGTCTTTTTTTTGTGTTTGTGTGAATTGCGTATCTAGTCTCTCTTCCCAATCCTTCCTAACCTCCTCTAACTGATTCTTACAGTTATCATGCAGTATTTTGTATTAGCTATCTTAATAAGGTAACTCCCACATATCTTTTTTCCCTTATACCTAAGATGATAACCATTCCTTGAAAAAATAGACTGTAAATGAACTTCTACATAAACGTTTTTCAGAAATGTTTTCCAAGTCTATTTCCTATCAGGCTAAAACATTCTTTGCCTCCTGCAGAAGAATATTCAATACTTTAAAAGAAATTGTTAGCTATATTAATATAACTATGGACAAAAAGTAGTTAGACAGGCCTTATTCTTCTTTTAAAAGATGTTTAGAATGTGTTAGTCGAAAGCCGGATTAGTGTCTACAATTTCCAGATCCCTAACTATTGAGTCAACTCTTAGGGGTGTTTAATCACTGAAGAAATTAGCTTAGGTGGATAATTTCCCAAAGGCCACTATAATGTATTTCTTTGCACTGAGCTTTAGTCTGCGGCTTTGGCTCTTTTCATTTATTTGTGTTAAGCCTTCTTGTAGTATGTTGGAGGCATGAAGGGATTCTATGATAGCATCCAATTTACAGTCACCTGCGAACTTGGTAAGCCAGATGCCTTTGACATTAGCCTTGACTTCTGAGAAATAGTTTCCAAACAGGAGCAGGCCAACATAAAACCCTGGGGTACTCAGCTGGTAGCTGATCTCCTGGATGAGGTGGCCTCACCTATCCTGACTTCTTTGGTCCTGTCTGTGAGCCAACAAGCAATCCATTGAGTTATGTAGGGATTTAGGCTTGTTTCTGAGAGTTTGACAACAATACCCCAGCTGGGTATTGTATCACATGCCTTTGCCTGGTCAAGGTAGGTGATATGCACCATTTTACCCTCAGCCATAACCTTTGTGACCCTGACAAAAAAGTCTACCAGGTTGATCAGGCAAAACCTACTCTTAGAAAAGCCAAACTGGGATGGGTCCAGTGTCTGCAATTTGCCAATGTCCTTGTTGACCATTTCCATGATAATTTATTCCATGACTTTGCATATTAAACTTGTCAGACTGATGGGTCTGTAGTTCCCAGGGTCAGTTGGTGGTCAACCCTTATGAACAGGGATGGCCATTGCAGCCCTCCATTAACCTGGAATATAACCTGTTTCAAGGCAGTAGGTGAATAGTGCCTTAATAGGTCCTGCTAGGTCATGTTTTGGGCTATTTAAGTCTCAACTGGAGATATTGTCAAGGCCCATTAAAACAGTGTTTTCCACCTTTGCAAACTCCACCAGAACCTACTCCCTGTTGTTACCTGGGGATATGCTACAAGGGATTTCAATGGGGGTAGAGGGGGAGAGTGGGAATGAAGTTAGAGCTAAATTTATTAGCCAGTAGACTTACTCTTTCACCCTGGTCAATGAAGGCTGTGCCATTTACCATCAGTTCTGCAACACTGCTGAGTGTTACCTTTAAGGTTACTGATATAGCTGCTGAAGGCCTTGTGATTGTCCTTAGCTTGGGTGGCTATCCTGACCTTGTAATTGGCCTTGTTGGACTTTATTAGATCTCTTAGTTTCTTGCTTAGTTGAATCAGAGAGCTCTTGTCTACATGATAATTGCTTTTTGTGATTTTGGCTATGACTTTTTTTATTTTGTTATATACCCTGTTACTGTAAAGATTCCGACAGTGGGGTTTGTTTGTAGTGTTAGATCTGGACTTACTTCTGGTAGATATGGCAGCCTCAGTGTAGCCATTTACATGCCTACACAGGGTTTGCTTGCACAGGGTTTCTGTAAATAACACTGCATAGGTAGCACAGCTCTCAACATCTTAGCACAAGAAATCTGGACAAAGCCAAAAATAATGGGGGACAAAGACAGAAAAATAGGGACAGATTTTAAATATTGCACTTATAAACTTGGAAATTTGTTAGACAACAGGTTTTGTGTTATCATGCATTTTCTGAAGGATCTGAAGTCTGAAATTCAAATATCTGTCATTATTTAATGATTTCACCCATCAGCAATTTCCCCTGAAAACCTTAACTCTTATAAGGAACAGATCAAAAATATAAGACAAAAATCTGGACATTCTACAGAAATCTAGACAGCTGAGAGGTGCGATAGGTAACTGTATTCTCAGGATTTGAGGGAGCTGTGAATTACGATGGAGTTTGATTTAGAATAGTTTCTAACTGTTACTAGTTTAGTTCAGTTTTCCGGGTTGACATTTATTTTGAGGGAGACAACTTTATGGTCTGATCTCACCAATATGAGGATGAGACATGGGGAGAGGGGTGCAATGCTCTATCATGTTGGTGAGTACTAGGTCCAAAATGTTTGATCCTCTGGTTGGAGTGTGCACTGTGTGTTGCAGGGTGCTTGTGTTGATAAAGTCCATGGAACAGTGTGCCTGCAAATTAGAGGCAGTGTACATTTCCCAGTTTATAGATGGGTAGTTAATGTCTCCCTTGAATAAGACATTTGGTTAGATGGCGAGCACTTCTAGTAGGTCTAGGTAAGAGCTGTAAGCTTCATGGATCATAGAGGGCAACCCATGACCAGGACATGGTAAGGAACCTTGCCTATGGAGACTTGGACATAGATAAAGTCCACTGCATTATCCATTTGAACCAGCCTGGAGTTGTATTTGTTCCTAACATAGATTGTGACACCTCCACTTTTAGCCCCTGTCTGTGCTGCTGTTAGTCTAAATGTGTGGAAGGCAATGTTGCCTTCTACTGCTGGAGTACTTTCTCCAGCTTTAAACCAAGTATTAATAACAGCATATATGTCTACATATTCCAGAGTGTGGAGAACTTGTAGAGTATGGAGCTTGACTTTGCCTAAAAAAGACCCTAAGGGGTGGATAAAGTATTAGCCGATATGCAAAAGGATGGGGGGTGGCAGGTGCAGACCATCTTGGCAAAGCAATGTGGTCTATTAACCATGTCCTCCCATGCTGATAGATAGTGGATTCCACTGAAATGACACCAGAAACTAAGCCAATTCATAAACTTTTCTGTTCATATTGTGGCATCACCCTTGTTGAAGGTAAAATGCTGCTAAATGCAAGGCAGATTCCTACCTGTACATATATTTGGAGAGATCCATATGTCTCTTTTCACATAGTCCTGTGAGGTATGTCTTAGGTTATTTCCACCCACATTGACTATGACAGAATCAAATTGGTTCCTGTGGTGTAGTGATTTAAGTGTATGCATAATATTGTAGATCCTGTCTCCAGATAAAAAACTAACTGTTAGCTTCTTCCTGTTCAAATTGGTGTGAGGACTATCTGTGTGTTTTAAAATAGCCCCCCATGACAAGAGTACTAGATAAAGTGTTTGCTTGCCTTATAGGCTTTGTTCTTGGGGATCATTGGATGTAGGCTTATGTGTGGTATTAGATGATACTTTGTTGCTTGCTCTAGCAATTGCTGAGGGCAGGTGTTGCCATTTCACAACTTAGAAGGTCTTTGATATTTGGAGATGTTTCTTTTAAGTGCATTAGCATATGAAGGTCTATATGTGTGGTAAGTGGTAAGTGTGAAGGCTGTAGAGAATGTCATTTCTTGATAAACTTATTTGTAAGTGTGATTTGCCTCCCAGGAAGTTATGTATTTACATCTCTCACATACTGCATTAGTTTTTTTAAGGATTAAAAGGTTGAGTGTGAGACAATTGCTATATTGCTTCATGATGCCCATATCAACTAAGCTGGCACAGAGTCATTAGGAAATGACAAATCCATGTTGTCAGGACTTCTATTAGGGTTGGGCTATTATGGTTCAGGGTCTTGGTTTTACAGGGATCACCTGAGTGGTCTCTAAGGTTAAGACTAGATGTTAGATAGTGCTATGATCTGATATCAGTGTTGTTTGATGTGGTTACTAGCTGCCATAAGCTTAACTCCACACAAACCCATTCTGTGGTGCAAGTTAAAGTCTTAAGTAGTAGCTTTATAGGTTTGCTACTATACAGGGTACTGCTAACAAGCCACTGCATGGTGAAAAGTTCTGCAAAAATGTGCCTAATTTATAGCAAACAGAAAAAGCTGAAAACTAACTCCTGTGCCACCTGGCCAATAAAGAACTACACTTTGAGCTCCCTGGATTGCTTTCCAACTCAGAGAGACTAGGTAAACATCTTCTGCCACAAGATGGATGATCCTGGAACATCTTTAATGTAAAAACACAACAAAAGTAGTTCTCAAGTGCAGATTATCACCAAGCAACTAAGTCCCTAAAAAGCCCTCTGTCTGAAGAAGCAATCTCACTTTAAGCCTCCCTGTGTGTTTCCCAGCTTAGGCTCACCAGGCTACTTTACTACTGTGACTAGAATAGCAGTTCCCATCTTCATAATGTAAAAAACACACTTTGGTTAGCCAAAAGTGAAAAAATAAGCCTCTTGTGTGTTTCCCATCTTGGCCAGACTGGGCTACATTTTTACTGCCACTAGAATTGCAGGCCTAGTCTTCTTAATATAAAAACACATGTAAGTTAGCCAAAAGTGAAATGTTATCAGAATCAAATTAAATAACTAACTACAATAAGTAATTCTCACTTTAAGCACCCACTACAACTTTGAAAACTGAAATAAATAAGCTGGACAAACAGATTAAACATAGTGTGAGACAAGATCAAGAAAAATGTGAAGAAATTTTTATAAAGCTATTGAGCATAATAGGAAACCTATTTATAGATACATAAGATATGGAAGGAGTAAAGATGCACAAACTGATAAACTGTGTGCAGATTCTAAAATTTATTCTCAGACACAACAGATTATAGATATATTTACAAAATCTTATGCAAAACAGTTTGGCTCCACAGAAGGGATGGTAAGTTGTCCTAGTCACATCCAGATAACCCCAAATACTGGAATCAAATTAGATTATATCAAAAAAGAACTGCACAAATGGGATTCAAACAAAGCACAGGGAGGAGATGGAATTAGTAACAATGACCTGAGAACACTTCAGCAAGAACTTGCAGTACCATTATATTTATTATTCACTAGGTCGTATAAATATGGGGAGATTCCTCAAGATTGGAGACATGCACTTATTAAACCTGTTTTAAAGAGAAAAGGGAGTAGGACAAACCCAGAGTCATATAGACCCTTAAGTCTACTCTCATGTTGTAGAAACATAATGGAGAAAGTAATATTGGATAAGTTATTGTCAGAATTGGATAGGTTGGGACTAGAAACCATATATCAGCATGCATATCTTGAAAATAGATCTATTACCACCTGTAACATGATGTTCTATAACAATATAATAACAGCTATGAAATAAAAATTGTGCTGTGATGTAATTTATGTAGATTTAACTTCAGCATTTGACAGGGTCATACATATAACACTGATCAATAAATTAGTACAACTAGGTATTGATGTACTCTTGATAAGATGGATAACTGCATGGCTTACAAACAGGACCTGGGAAGTATCATACAGCAACTGGACAGGTGAAATCCTTGGTTGCAGTCAGGGTGTCCCACAGGGCTCTGTTCTAGGCCCTTACTTGTTTAGATTGTATATTTCAGACATAACTCTTTCATCAGAGGTCTTCTACAGTCTATATGCAGACAAACTGAAATTGGGTAAACTGATTACATGTGTTACAGATAAGGCATGCCTGCAAAATAACTTGACTAATTTGACCATTTGGGCACAGGAGAATAATATGCTGATAAATACAACAAAAACTAAACATATGAGATTTGGGAGACATAAACTGAAAGGTGAATATTTAATGCAGCACACAGTGATTGAACTGTAGATTCATTTAAGGACCTGGGTATATGGGTAGATTCAGCTATGAGTTTTTCTTATCATATCAACCAATTGGTTAATGATAGTTATAGAACTATAGGTTGCATAAAAAGATTTATAAAGTCTAGGAAATGAACAATAATGAAGTCATTGTTTGTTAGTTACATCCCACACATGAGTATGGAACAACAATATGAAAACCCTATAAGAAAACAAGCATGAGGAAACTGGAAAGAGGACAGTGGAGATATACCAAGGGCATCCATGGATGTGAACATTTACGTTGTTGTGAAAGACTAAAACATCTGAACTTGTACAGTGTCTCTTACAGACTCTCTTACAGATATCTAAGAGGAGACCTTATTCAGGTATATAGGGCATTTAGAGACAACTACCTCTGGGAATGTTTGGGGTTATAAAAAGTACTAGAGAATCATCAGACAACCCATGTAGAAGGTTCTGTAGGAATGAGAAGTGCAATAACTGGTTCTGTGACAGAGTAGCTGATGCATGGAACAGACTACCAAATTACATTCAAGCAAGTACTAGTTTACATATTTTTAAGAACAGCCTGGACACTTATTATGGGAACAAGTGTTTTGGTATATTGACAAGCTAGAAGGGCATTAATGCTCATGCTTGAAATATTTGTATTTATGTATGTATGTGTGTATGTATGTATGTGTGTTTTCTAACTTGGACAGACCAGGATACCTTTCTACTCCCACTGGAATTGCACTCCTAGTCTTGTTAATATAAAAACACACTTTAATTATACTGAACCTGTAAAACAGACTCCCAGTTCATGTAAAGTAGAGCACCTCTTTGCTCTTTGGTCCTCTTCAAGCATAATCTGCACAATTAACCATAAATTTTAAAGAACTGTTTTCTTCCTTGCTGCTGACTCCTTAACTGCATTCCCTCAGCTTGCTCTCTATCAGTCAAGTTTGTCTTTTTCATCTTCATACTGACAGCGTACTGTTAAAAGTCCTGCATGCTGCATTAAATGGTTGCAATGAAACTCACTCATCACACAGCTCTGTTCTCTTACCTTGCAGTATTTCCTTATCTGCAAAGTATGTTGGCTTAGTTTTTACATTTTACAATATACTTATTTAAGGCATTATCTACTGTACTCTCTGGCAAGTTGGTGTGCTGTAAAGTAGCTTGGCAGCAAGGACCCCCCCCCATTTCTCCCATTTCTTAATAGACTGCCTGTTAGTTTCAACAAACTTATGTCTATTACATGCTGGACTCTAGCCTGTGTTAAGATATTTATTAGCCAGCCTGTTTTAAGTTATTTCTTACCAGATAGTACTACACAACAAAACCTCTTATTCTTACTATGAACAGTACATAGCCTTATTCTGTTAGAGTTTTTAGTGATTGTGCTTGACTCTGGGCTTGGCTCTAGCCACACCTTGATAGAGTGCTGTAAACTCTCATAACCCCCATCCCACCAATTAGACCTCTGCAGGAGGTGATATTACCTACTGGAACTCCAGGCCCCATTTTCAAACTGTTTTCTTCCTTGCTGCTGACTCCTTAACTGTGTTCCCTCAGCTTGCTCTGTAAGTTCTTTTACTTGTTTATCTGTTTTCTTCTGCTCTTCTCCTACAGCTGCACATGTAATTAACCCTTCCCACTACAGTCCAGGAAATAACCCCTAAAGGACTTCCATTACTGGACACTATCACAGCCTTCTAAGGAACTTTCAAACTATAGCCCCATCAGGATAAAATATAAAGTGGATGTACTGCAATCTTTTACTAGTGCTCACCACCATGGTGCTTGTGCTTTACCCCGCACTTGCTAAGCAGCCTACAGTGGCCTTTAACTCCCTTACTGCCTATGCTACCTCATATATATGTTTACCACTAGGTGTCACTGCTCTCCCACTTACTGATTAAGATCTCCTAAATCTATTTTCCTTTACTCCCAAGCTATCCCACACTCTTATTCATACTTGCCCCACTGGCCTGCTTTGACTTGACTTGAGCTGTATTTCACCACCTTACTCCTCTCAGTCTCGTTTTCCCCTGCTGTCCCTGTACTTCATTCACAAAGCACACTTTTCTGCTTCAGCTGGCTGATTGGTTTCAGCCAGCCACCTTCTCCTTAGCTCTTCCTGGTTTGTTCACCCTACAGGCACACTCCGCTCCCCTACCCTGCCCCCAATTCCCACCCGCCCCAATACTCCTACCTTATTGGAACCCTAAACCCCTCCCTCTTTCTATCAACCAATCACCTCCTCTACAGCCCCAGCCCCTTTTCCTCCATCAGCCTATCTAAGTCACTTCTCCTCTCCCACATAACTCCCTAATTCATCTCCCACTACTGTATCTTTACACTTATCCACCATGCCTGGACTCCTCCCTCAAACTATTCTCACCCCAACTATCTGCATTTTAGTCTTACTCCCTTTATATCTGACTACCTCCTACTCCCACAACCTACTCCACCCACCCTTCCTATCCTATCCCCCCACTCCCAACCTCCTTTCTTATCACTCAAAAACACACTTCCACAACATATCCGCTTCACTAGTTCAACCCAACCCACTCCACTACTTCAAAATAAAATTATTTCCCCACTCAACTAAGTACTACAGTCCTAAGCTAATAGTTTACTTCCCACAACTACTAAACACCAAATCAAAAACACCACTACCCTTTCTCAACTACCTCTGCTTAGCTGGAGACATACATCCAAATCCTGGACCAAACACTACCTGTACTGATAATCTCCCCACCTCAAACTATTAAGCTAACCATAAATACCTCAAATTCTTCACCATTAATGCACAAAGTCTAAGAAATAAAGTAACCCAATTCCATGCCTGATTGAACTACAACCAACCCGACATTGTAGCCATTTCAGAAACATGGCTAAAACCTCACATTAGTGACTCTGAAATCCTTCCTTCTGGATTCCAATCCCTCAGACATGACCGCCCAAACAGAAAATGTGGTGAGGTAGCCTTAATCTACTCTAACCTACTATCCATCACTCCATACCCTAATCCTATCCCCACATTCAATAATGTAGAACTAGTAACAGGCCTGCTAAAAGTAAATAACCACAAAAGCATTTGTATCATTGCTCTCTATATCCCCCCTGGTAACAACACTACTACTCTGGAGGACATACTCGTCTGGACCTTGACCAATATTAAGCAGGAGACGTATATACTTGGGGCCATAAACATCGATTGGAATAAAATCAATAACCCCCATCCCACCATATCCATCAATTTATTTAACTATACACAAATTACTAACTCCATCACCAGGCCCAATAAAACAAACCCCTAGGTACCACACTAGACTGGATCCTAGCTTCCCATCCCAATAAAATCTTAAACTCTGGCATCACACCCGACCCTATAAGAGACCAGTTGCCAGCATTTATCTACCGAGGTACCCACTCCTCTCCTCACCTACACCAAGTCATCCACACATGTAACCTCACAAAGTTTGACCCAACTACCTTCTCTAACTCCCTGAAACAAACAAATTGGAACCCACTAAAAACCCTTCCACTAGATAATGCCGTAGAATTTTTCAACTCCTCCTTCTTAAACATCCTCAACTTCCTAGCACCACCAAGAACAAAAAGAGTAAAAACCAAATCCACTCCTTGGCTAACCAAAGATACCAAAAAACTTATGCTACAAGAGACAAATCCTGGAAAACATAACATCAAAACAAGCAGCCTGAAACTTTTCTTAAATATAAACAACTCCGCAACCTTGCTAAAAAACAAATCATCAGAGACAAAAAGTTCTACTATATTAAACTCCAATCTAAAAGCACAAAACAATTCTGGAACTCCAGTAATTCTCTTCTCAACCCAGATACCAAAAGCAACTCCTGCCCTGACACCAGTAAATCTGACCCTGAAATAGCCTCTCTGTTCAACTCCTTTTTCACTAACTCCATAGCTGAACTGACCAAAACCTTCCTTAACAATAACCCCTCCCCTCAATCCACCCTTTTGTCACCACCACCTACAACACCCTCCTCCCCCAACCCTCCACCTATATTCAACCTTAAACCCATCTCAACATCCTACATAAAAAAAAAATTACTCTCCAAATTAAAACCTTGCAACAATGCCCCTGACAATATCCCATCCTCCTTCCGAAAAATAGCCGCAGATGGTATCGCTCTTCCCATTATCATCCTGATCAGTAGATCCATGCTAGAATCTTATGCTCCCAAACTATGGCACACTGCCTTCATTCTACCTCTCCATAAAGGAGGCAAAAATAATAACATCTCCAACTTCTGCCCCATAGCCATCCTCTCCCCAATTTCCAAACTACTAGAAAAATGCATTCACATTCAGCTCATACCATTCTTAGCCAATAACCAACTAATCACTCCAACCCAACACAGCTTCCGCCCAGGCCATAATACAACCACTGCACTTATTTCCCTCCTAGAGACAATAAATCTTGCCCGGGACTCTGGAAAAATAGTTTCTACTGTTCTTCTAGATCTATCCAAGGCATTCGATACCATCTCCCACACCCACCTCCTAAACCATCTCTCCGACCTTAACCTCTCCCAGAATACCTTATCCTGGTTCTCTAGCTACCTCTCCAATAGATCTCAAGCTGTAAAATGGGGGACAGGCACCTCAACCTTCCTTCCCACTCCCACCGGGTTCCCCAGGGATCCATACTCGGTCCAATGCTGTTTAACATCTTTATTAGCAATTTCTACAAAGCCATACCCAATACCAAAATTGTACAATATGTAGATGATTCCACATTAATCTGCAGTGCCACCAACCTCCCAGAGCTTCAGACACTGACCCAAGCTGCTTTCTCCACCACTGAAAATTGGATGCTTCAGAATCACTTCTGGCTAAATGCCAATAAATCCAAAATACTATTATTCTCTCCCTCAAAAGCTTCCCCTCTTGATAAAAACTCATTTAAAATCATTAGCCAAAACAACTCCACTATAGAGGTTGTTCCCATGCTAAACTACTTGGGGTCACTATTGATGAACACCTGAAATTCGACACTCACATCCAGCAAAACATTAAGAAAACCCATATAAAACTTGGTATGCTATACAGGAACATCCAATTTCTCTCTCCTTCCACTAGACAAACGTTTGCCATCTACTCCCCTCGCTAATGTATGGTGCTCCTCCATTAACTAACTTATCTGTCATGGCTTAGTGGTAAATCACCCTGTCTAAGGTGTGCAGGGTCCTTGGGTTCGAGCCTTGCAAGAGCTGTTTATTTTTAGCCAGGGAATTGTTATGGCTAGGCTTGTATAGGCCCTAGGGCTGATAGCCTAGTACCAACCTATGAACCTATATCACATCAGTCGCCCTGATAGACAGGGGTCCAGGGAAGTAAATAGTGTGGGAAGAAATAGCCAGGGAATTGTTATGGCTAGGCTTGTATAGGCCTTAGGGCTGATAGCCTAGTACCAACCTATGAACCTATGAACCTATGAACCTATTATCTGCCACACTCACTTCAAAATTGGAAGTCTGTTATAATAAGATTTCTAAATTTGTCACCAAAGCCAAATACTCCTCCCATCACTGTATTGCCCTTAATTTGTTACACTGGCTTGAACTCTCTAACCATCTGGACTATCTTCAGATTACCACTGCCCACAAACTAATCTTTCAACCCTCTAAGTGCCCTGCTTTATGCAACATCCTTCTCCCCTACACCCCTCAGAGAACTTTCAGATCTACTCACCAAATCTGTGTCCGAAAACCCATTCGCCCTGCTGGTCAACTCCTGCTATCCTTTTCCTTAGCAAAAAGATGGAATTCTCTTCCTTCCTCTCTAAGGACCTGTGCAAACTTTGAAAACTTTAAATATCAGTTACATTCCTACCTTTACTCTAACAGAAAATGCAACTGCATTCTCCCCACCTAGTCCTATAATTCTCTCTCCACTTCTAAACCCCTCTCCAGATATGATTACTAGCCTCTCTAGCTATGATCTATAGGCTACCACACATATGTACATATTGTAAATATCAAATTTGTACCATGTACCTAAGAATCTACACCTGCTCTCTAACATGAAATGTAACTGTAAATTGTTCATTAATAATATTGTGTCTGTATCTAAAGGTAACATGTACCTAAGAAATTACAACTGCTCTCTAGCATGAAACATAATTGTAAATTGTTCTTCTTTTCTATACTGTATCTGTATCTAAACTTTGTAACATGGAGCTTTTCTCCCCAGGCCTCCGCTGAAAATGGGCTCCCTGAGCCCAGTGGACATCCCGGTCATCAAACTGTAAATAAATAATAATAAATAAATAAATTCACCCCGGAAGTTCCAGCTGTGTCTCTCTTGGACAGGAGCAATAGATGCTGATCATGGAAACAAGGGCAGAATTGGCTCTGATTGTAAGGGCACTAGGGTCATTAGCCTAGTAACTTCCTATGATCCTAAGAGCTGTAGCGGGTTGATTTGCATGCTCCTAATTTGATTACCAGGTTGACTGGTCCTTGTTATATCTATGGGACAGATGATATTGGCAGACATTGGCAGAAGAAGAGGATAGAGTATGGGAGAATTTTTGAATGGTGATGACATACACTCAATGACTATGATGTTCTCTTGTGAGGTTGCTGTGGCTGTGTTTTGAATTACTGTGGCAGTAAGTTGACTTATTCTTACATGCTTCCCCTCAATTGATTACCGGTGCTTCCCTATGTTTATCATGTAATTTACAGAAACCTTGTGTCATTATATATTTCCAGTTACTCGATACAATAAATAGTTTCTTAAATGTTTATGAATAATAGCAAATGTCATGAGGAAGAAAAGCATCCTGCTTTTATACAAGTTTCACATATTATAATTAAGTTTTTTATTTATCTAAAGAAATTGATTATCGTCTTAGACAATCTTAATGACAAAGTTGTTGGATGAATAATAAATCTTTTTATTTTATGCACACTACAAATTAATCTGCATTCAGAAATCTCTCATTGAACTGTGAGGGAAAAGACAGACATCTAGGATTAAATATCACATCACTATCAGAGAAGTTAAAGATCTGCTTGTTTATATTGCCACAAAAGGAATTGTTTGTTACATACAAAAATTGAAACATTAGACGCCTCCATGGCTGAATGGCCTTTTGTGCGAGATGTATATGATATTGCTTCCTTTGGTGGTAGGTGAATTGCCTTTTGTGTGAGATTTATAAAAAGTCGCCTCCTGTGGTGGTAGGTTTATTATGACAAGTACATTTAGTAACCTTCATTAAGGAAGGGTAACCTGCATTCTGGATGCTAGCATTTCTGATGCTTCTTTTATAACCAAGCAGACAATTAACTTATTATAAGAAGACTTACTTGGACACTGAGAGTAACTACCTTCAAGAAATTGCAAATTGGGTATCTAAATGTGGATTGCAGTTTAGTACTGATAAATGTAAAACACAAAACCAACCAGTCTTGGTGGCCAAAGAGCTCTTGAAGACAAAGCGACAGAAATATTCAAGAAAAATAACATGAGCTCAACAACAAACACTACTTTAATGAGTAAAATAATAAAACACAGCCAAGCTTTCGAGTTACACAACTCTTTCTCAGCAAAATTACACATCTTATTATCTTCATTGTGTTTAAATATTTACACCAGCCAATCATGCATATTCTTAAATCACATGGGTTAATAAATAGCAAAATGCAATTAAAATAATTAAAGGAACACATACACACACACACCTATATAAACAAGCACAGGACCAAATAAAAATAAACTTATAATCAAATCCAAATATACATAAAGAATATATTTTATATCATAAGTATTACTAATAACTATACTATTATTATACTAAATATTACAATAAAAATGATAAAAACAAATACTACTTTTTAGTTATGTAGATATTGAAGTAAACTATAGTTGCATTTTGACCTGTCCAAATGTTAGTAATTACAATATTATGGGCTACCTTTGCTTCTAAATGATTTATGTGTTTCTATAAAGAATGCTTGCCATGTAGCTGTAGTTGCACATAGAGATATACAGCAGAAGCTGCAACTGGTATGTAACACAGATTCACCCCCATCATCCACCTTCACTCTGCTCTCTGACTTAGTATACAGTGTGATCACAATGCAGGCACAGCCAGCCAGCCCAAATATAGAAAAAGTGTGTCCCCTCCTCCAGTTATGCATGGTGATATACAGCAAAAGCTGTAACTGCTGCGTAACACAGATTCACCCCCATCATCCACCTTCACTCTGCTCTCTGACTTAGTATACAATGTGATCACAATGCAGCCACAGCCAGCCAGCTTGAATATAGAAAGTGTGTCCCCTCCTCTCCCACTCTTCTTTATATTCTTCTAATTAGCACAGAGATGCACATCCACACACACATACACGCACACACACACACACACACACACACACACACACACACACACACACACACACACACACAGATGCACACACACGCACACACACACACACACACACACACACTCACGCACACACACACACAGACGCACAGACATGCACACGCACATGCACACACATGCACACAGATGCACAAACATGCACACACACACACACACACACACACACACACACACACACACACACACACACACACACACACACACACACACACACACACACACACACACACACACACACACACACACACACACACACACACACACACACACACACACACACACACACACACACACACACACACACACACACACACACACCTTTTTTACAATCATCTAAAAATTCAGTTGTCATCATCAGATCAGGTTCTTGAGTCTACTGGATGAAAACAAAGTTTACCTTTGAAATATTCAGTCAATTCTCCTAAGCTATTCTCACATCCTTGAGACTTCCCAGTAAAATGTGTATAAAACAGCCCATCATCCTGGTCTCTCTTTGTTGGGCAAAGTGATTGGCATGAGTGAGAATGAATGGCATGATTGGCATGTGACTTGGCTTTTGTTGTTTTGTGTTGACTGTGCTGGTGTGATTATATTAGGAGTACCTTTGGCAGCTAGTGCTGTTTGTTGTGACTCTCTTTAAATTCAATGTCAGTTCTTCTAAGAGGCATAAGCAATGAAGACTGGAAATTAATTTGAAAAGAAATACTTTTTATGTAACTTTTTTCTGTCCTCGTTTAATTGCATGTTTTGTTAACTGTGAGGAGAAGTAGGGTTACCCAGAATAATATGCATGCATGAGCACAGAAATAATACCAAAATTATGTAGGCACCTTTGCATCTCATGGATTCTCTTCATTTTGCTTGAGCAGGAAACCCCCCATTTGATTTTATTCTTAGATGTTCCCATCAGTGAGACAAGGAGTCATACTTGCCTTTCATATTTTGTTTTAGAAAACCTGCAAAATGAATAAACAGATAGATAAATAAATAAACAAAGTGAGCACTTCATTACATTAATTGTACGTAGGATCATATTTTATTAGTATGATAATAAGCTAACTTTGGGGTTGTTAATGATAGTTACAGAGACAAAGAAGATTGAATGCTTCATTGATAACTACCCAATAAGCCAACTGTAATGTTTAAAGTTGTAGCTCTTAGTAATTTTATTTGTAAATTCTTGAAAATCCTATTAGTTACTTGCTTAGATGAATGCATAGATCCTGAGCACTTGAAGTATTACTTATGTTGTCACTGTAGCTTCTGAGGTAAGATACTTTGAAATTTTCCATGTGTCAATGGTGTGATTTGTTTAAAAGATCACAAATATAATATATAAATCACAGTGAGAGGCACGGTGTTGTCTGATTCACAGGAAGTGCTTTTTGTACAGCTATATTTAACCTTTTAGTCTTGTGGAACTTTGTTTAGTGAATTTTAAAAGTCATATTCTGGGATTTGGTAACCATTTAAAAGGTTGGGACTTGGAATGCAAACCCTGGAATATGAAGACTGAATGTCTGAAAATCCTGACATATATACGTGTGAGATTACCATTTCTTGTAATATTCTTTTGTCACCAAAGTAGGGTGATTTCAAAGTTCATATGTATACATTTGGGGATTGGAAAGCTTGCTTACAGCATTGGAGGGGTTGCCCCCCCACAACAAAGTTTAAAGGAGAACAGGAATGCCTGATATTCACTCTCCTTATTTTTAGTTTTTTTATTTCAGCATGTTGGGTCTCAGAACTGCAAGTTCAAATATTTCAATAGGGATCCTGGAATTCACAGACAAATAACATATAGCACAGAGCTAGTTAGTACACGTAACAAGGCTGGGGCTGATTCTAAAACAATGCCAATATATCTGTTTACTGTGAACAAATGATACACATCTGTTTACCTGTGATCCAGTACTCTATAAGTGCTTAAGTGTGAACTTCTGATATGTCTGTTTACCTGTGAACCAGTGCTGCATGTCTGTTTACCAGAGATCCAGTGATATATGCTTGCTTAAGTATAAACCTCTATCTCTATTTACCTGTGAACCACTGATACTTCTGTTTGATTACTTGTGAACCATTAATGGTATTGCTGTTTACCTGTGAACCACTTGATATATGTCTAAGTGTGAACTACTCTGTTTACCTGAGAACCAGTGATGGATGCCTGCTTAAGTGTGAACCACTGATATCTCTATTTACCTGTGAAATCCTGATGCTTCTGTTTGTTTACCAGTGAACTACTGATGGTATTGCTGTTTAACTGTGAACCACTGATATGTCTGCTTACCTGTGAACCACCTATTATAGTGAACATCTCCTATTTTAGTGCTGCATGAGCACACCATGCTCCTGTATGCACCCAAGCCTTAGACTGTTTTGTGGTTATTTATTATTAATTTGTAGGTTTGTAGTTATATGAGTATCTTTAAGTTCCTTTTTCACTGCATTGCAGTTTGCTTTTTGTTAAATGACTATGCAGTTTACACATAATAAAGTGATTAGATAATGTTTTAATGTAAGCAGTTTGATTAAAAATATTGTAAACATAGCATGGCCTAGTGGACCAGTTCATTTACATGCTTAACAAATATCAAATTACTTTGCCTCAGGGGGCAGTGCTGGTGGTTATAATCTTTATGTAGTAGGACTGGAGTCTGAAAATCAGTCAGCTCAATTTCTATGCTCATTTTGCATGATCTCCCATTATTCCTCTCAATTGTCCCTGATTTTGACTCATATTTTAGCTATATCCCTCTTAATCCCTCCTAAAACTGGTGAATTTTGGAAAAAAGGTTGGGAATTACTAGATATGCCACACCTAAAGAAATCCCAATCCCTCCATGCCACATATATATGGGTCCCCTTTAGATCAGCGAAATTACACTTCGGTGAATGCTGGAACAAGACCACTTTGTCGACAGTCGAGAACATAGAACACACACTACTCCAAATGACACAATACCAAAACAGCATCTTTTTTAAACAAAATCAAAAAACACAACAATAAACCCTCTGCAATGTTTTTGCAGGGCTGCAAGCCTTCCTGCACCCCCCACCCCTCTGCAAATTATATAAACCCACTCTGAGATCGCACTTCAGTGAGAAAAAGGGTATATTTACCAATCCTCATTGTACTGCAGTCTCCATCTACAAATTACAAATGCTGTGGAAATGAAAAACTGGTATGTTGTACCACAAAGGACAGAAGCACTATATACTGGAAGCAATAACTATGTCACTGTAACAAACTTCAGCGAATTACACTTTTGAAAGAATGCATTTTTGCCAAAATTGTCTCGTTCCAGCTTTCGGCGAAGTGTAATTTCACTGATCTAAATATATCACATATATGTACACACACACATACACACACACACACACACACACATATATATATATATATATATATATATATATATATATACAGATATATGTACAGTTACACTGAACACGTAAAACAATGAATGACAAAATATTGAATTCAGCTAAAAATACCTAAGATCAAGTGTCACCTTTGTAGTGCTACTGTTATGGAAAGGTTTTTTTAGTAATGCAGTGTGTCAGGTTAGGATTAATGTTGGCTGAGAAGAGTAAGATGGGTAGCGTGGGATTCATCATATAACACCTATATAATAAATATATATATGCATGTATATATATATATATATATATATATATATATATATATATATATATATTTTTTTTTTTTAAATATATATTAATAGATAGATATAGGTACACATATGTGCATATACAGATGTCTGCTCATATACCATAAAATCAACCTATCGAATGACAAGTGATAAAACAACTAGTGAATCACTAGCCAATCAAAAAATGTACACAAAAAATAATTAAACATGTTACCTCCCTGCACACCATGTGAAGCGCTCTGCTCCCCATACTGCCTGCTAATTTTATATATATATATATATATATATATATATATATATATATATATATATATATATATATATACCAACTCCAAAATCACAATGCATAAATTCTCCAATCCCCACTGTACATCAACCCCATACAGAAAAAAACAACCATTATATGGGGTCTGCTGATTTTTGATCAGCTGTGTACCATCTTTTTTTTTTAACAATTGCAACTCTTGACAAACTGTTAGCAGCCTATATAACTATAAAAGGTTCCAAGCATTTGGTCTACTTTCAATTAGACTAAACTTAGAGTTTATTCATTTGGTCTAAGTAAATTTGGTCTAAAGTCATTTGGTCTAAATACATTTGCTATAAGTTTGAATTTAAGTATTACAGCAAAAGTATTGCATGTTTCAACACATACATTTAGTTTATGATATTAGTGAAAGTGAATGTTGGGTTAGATTCCAACAGCTACAGGTATACTGAAATGGATGTGTTTTTGCAAGATATCATGCAGTGGGTTATTGAAGTCTGTTGTTTTCCTTATTGTTGTGTGATCTTAGTGGGGGGCACAGCCCCTCACATGGGGTAGCAGAGGGGCTTGCCCACTGGAAAACATGCCCCAGGATTCATGAAGCTTGCGCCAGGCGCCGGAGTAGCATTGGCGATCTAGCGCCAAATATGGCTGCCGAGCGATTCAGGTGCAATCTGTTTCCACGTGCACTGCCAGCGTACACCAGAACTACGCAGCTCCCGATGCATGTATGCTAATTACCCCATGCACAGCAGTGTAGCATGCAAATGAAGGTATATAGCGAATCATGAAGTGGTGCAGGCGTAGCATAAGCATGAAGAAATGTAAACCAAAAAAAAAAAAAACGGTTTACATTTTGTCAAACATAAAATCAGAACCATGAAAGCGGACCAAACTTACATGTTGTAATGCTAATATATGCCAATGGCTAAATATATAGCCAATGGCATAAAAAAACATGAACAGCACATAAAAATAACATTTAATGTCATGGCCAAACTAACACAAAGTAAAACCGCAGTGCATCTGTGCGCAAACGGGATCACAAGGAAAATATATTTAGATGTCATAAAACTGCAATGTAACACAATTCATGATATCCCCATACTAGTCAATGGCATGCATGCTACACCACAACCATGGAGCAAGGGTTGATAAGGGTCTGTGACAGTATTCTGCATGGTAACTAGGAATTAGTAGCCAATGTCATGTAAATGAATCAAGTAATACTGAATCGCAAACGCCCCGCCAGTGTAAGGATGTACCACACGGCGTAGGCTTACAACACCGAGGAGTGGCCTGGAGGTAAACATGACATCAAGAGAGGGGTGCGCCACCTTAGCTGTAAGCACCTTGGAGCATTGCTAATCCGGGTTGCCTGTTGCTAAGCAAAGCCACAGGATAGGCGTGTGGAAGTAGCCATAGCTTTGCTTAGCTGAGAGCACACAAGGTAACTGAAAGTGCATGTGCACATGGATGAAAACGCACTCGAAACCCAGTAAAGGGTTGTGCTCGGCGTGCACCACAGCTGAAACAGGAAGGATACGGGAAGACAATAAGGAAATGCTGCAGCATGGTAATTGGAGTACAAATGTGTAATTAACACCTAGGAACTCACAGTGGGCCACTGACAACAGCTAACAAGGCTGCTAGCAGCTATCTGCAGAACAGGAAAGGGGAGGTGCCGTACAGCAAAGAAAAGAGAACTGTCACAGCAGAACAAAGCAAACTTGTAGTAGATCAGCTACATAACACATTTCCTAACACAATCCTGGGTTGTGAAAGTACAAAACAAGAAAGCCTGCAGCTGGATGCATGCCTGACAATGGGAGGGGAATCAGGTTGAAAATTGAAGTAAAGGGCAATAGATGAATCACGGCAACCAAGCGTAAGTCAACACCAAAGGCCCCACAATAGCAGTACCTGCTGTAAAACCAATAATTAAGATACCCCAGAGCTGGAATTGCACAAACACACCCAATTACACCAGCATCATCCATTGTTTAATAGTATAAGGTGTGAAAGCCCCACACACACACTTGTGTATTCCCAGACACTCTGCACCATTGGTATATACAGACGAGGAACTTTTAATATGTACATGTTAGGGGCTGCCATAGCTTTGATTCACCAGCATGTGTTGGAGACTGACAGTGGTGTGGAGGATGATGCTGACAACCATCTCAGGTACCAGAAGAGGAGAACAGTGTTCAGACCCAGGGTAACCTACCAGGGCCTACATGATCTGGAGATAGTAGAGTGTTACAGGGTGAACAGGGACATCATACAACAACCTTTTGAGCTGTGCCGGCCATGCCTCAAAGCCAGAAGTAACAGAGGGGAACCCATCCCAGTGGACACGAAGGTATGTGTAAGCTTGAGAATACTAGCTACAAGTACCTTCCAAAGGCCGACTGGGGATATCATGGGGATCTCACAGGCATCAGCATCCAGGGTACTCCACCAGTTCCTGTATGCCATGTTACCACATGCCAATGAGCACATATACTTCCCACGAATGCAGGAGAAATTGGCCAGCAATATGTGTCTCTTCCACCATGTGGCAGACTACCCGGAGTTACTGGGTGCAATAGACTGCATGCACATACACATCAAGTCACCACCCGGTGAGCAGGGTAGGCACTGCATAAACCGCAAGGGATACCCCTCCATCAACTGCCAGGTTGTGTGCAATGCCCAGGGCATTATCATGGATGTGTGTGCTGGCAGCCCTGGAAGCTATCACAACTCCCACATCTGGCATGCCTCACAGCTGTATCAGGTATTTGCCACGGGGACATCCCATATGGCCACCTGGTGGGGGATGCTGGCTATGCACTGGAACCGTGGATGATGACTCCCATCAGAAATGCAAATACAGCCATGCAAGAATGCTATAATGAGGCACACGCAGAAACCAGAATCATCATAGAGCACGTGTTTGGGATGCTGAAATCACGGTTCTGTTGCTTGGACATATCTGGTGGAGCCTTGCAGTACTCTCCAGGCATGTGTGCCCACATCTTCATACTATGTGCCATGCTACACAATATGATCCTGTGGAAACAGCTGCAGCAAGGACAGAATGGTGAAGTGCCTCACAGCCCACCACCCTTGCCTAGGGACTCACAGGCACAGAGGGACTCAGACCACGAACACCCTGTGCTAGCCCCAGTAGGCAGACAGAGGCGTGCCCAGTATGCCCATGCTTTGGCAAAGAGGGAACGTATAGCACACACACTGACAGTGTAGGCACTCATGGACTCACACCCTTCTCCTCCTGCACACACAGCAAACATGGATGGCACACACACACGACCACCTGTAAATTGTCATGTATAGGTGGTCTACTGTGTGCATCCTACATAGGTAGCCCTCAACTATTGTACACACAACCGCCATTGGCACAAGGTAAGTCAATACCTGAACAGTAAATTAAGCTATCAGCATGTGTCCATACTGTATGTAGAGGTTCATAGATACATAGGTAGGTACATGCCCAACTGCCGAGGTCACTCATAAGCATAGGCAAAACGTGTCTGCTGTCTCCACCCCATCGATTAACTAACTGTCCCTCTGTGGAGCAGAGACAATTGCGGGATCCTTGGGGTTGTATCCACTGTTCCCCATCCACTCTGCAAGGATTCCCTGGAGTGTTAGTGAGGGGTTTTGTATAATGTAATCAGGGATGTAGTTCCAAATAATGGGGATTATCCCTGACAGGAATCTTCACAGATGTTTACATGTTACATAGTATACCTTAAACACAGCTTGCATATATATAGGTAGTTTTCCACAGAATAATACACATGTGGAACACACAACCGCTGAAATGTGCGTTAATCACCCTTGCACTACCAGTGCCTGCTCTGAGAGATAAAATATCACTGCCAGGATTAGAACACGCGACCATGTACACAATCTTCACACTAACATACCACTAAGCTACCTGAGATGTACCAATGGCAGTTGTGTATACTGACAGGATAAAACACTAAACGTAGGAATGTGTGGAAATAGGACAAACCGGCATGTACCCAATGAAAGGTGTATGTTTGATATAGATATATATATATATATATATATATATATATATAGAGAGAGAGAGAGGGAGAGAGAGATATATGTCAATGTATGGGGATATACATATATATATGTAGATATATAGATAGGTTAACAACATCTACATAACCATGGAGGTACATATAAATGGGATACCTACCACATACCGACTGCTTTACATACAGACGCACGTAATCCCGAGGCTTAAGGTTCGAAAGAACACAGTACCAAAACACCAGATGCGCGAGGTTTAAAATCATGATGTTAAGGGACAGTTAGTCAGTGCTTCTGGTGTTGCAGTTCAGGTAGGTTACTGTGTGTAAGTGTGTTTCTGAGGGGTGTAGTGTGTTTAAGTGTGTGTTCTGAGTGTGGTGTGTTTTCTTGGGGGACTGTAATGTGTGGGTGTGGGTTAGTTTTGTGCATCTGTTTGCACAATCTAGGAGGTAGAATATTAAAGTGGAGGGTGTGGGGTCACAGACACCTACATGGGGGGTGTAGGGGGGGCTTGTCCACCTGCTCATACATAATGTAGGATGGTTTGTTTGGATGTGGTGGGTAGCAGTGTGTCTGTGTGTGTGTGTGTGTGTGTTCCATGTTCATGTTTCTTTCGCAAGTTACTGTTGCTGTCGGTAATGTGGGGTATGGGAGTTTGGGCCCAGTACTGTGTGCGTCGGAACTGTGTGGTTTCGGGATTCCATAGGTATCCTGTATATAGCGGTTGAAATGTTCATATATGTGTATAACATGGACTATAGCAATCACACATTCTGCCATGACCAACCTTTATGAACAAAGTATATGGAGAGTATATGCCTATACACTATTACAAATATGTGCTATGGACATGAGCCAGTGATAGTGTTACCACCTGTCCCACTTTGACAGTCCCTCTGTGTCCTGACCAAATATATGAAACCTGGCATATGTCCTGGGATTGTAGGACACAATTATGTCCCATATGTAATGTAATAGTTGCATACAATAGTTCTTTCTGTATCTAAAATACCTACATGTTACAAGAAACAGGATAAGCAACTAAACTGCTACAGGAATAAGCTTATATTTAGGCAAGAAAAGAAAGTTCTATCCATTCTACTGACCATGGGTTTGTGTCGGGCTGTAAATTCTGATGTGTGTCCCAAAAATGTCCCACTATGGCCATATGAAAAGGTGGCAATCCTAGCCAAAGAGGGTCAGTCACCAACACAACTACAATGACTGCAAATACCTATGACAGAAATACACAGTTGTCATGTAGCAACACTTTATTACATTCTGATGTATTTCCGAAAGGATTCATGGACTAACATCACCTGCATGCTATACAGGAACCACATAACAGTGCCTTAATGAATCAGCCTGCAATTACCATAGTATTAGTCCACTAAAGGATAGGTGTTCAAATAGGGAAGGAACCTCACGCATATCACCCTCATTATGTATAAAAGCAGTTACTACACACCTGCATCTGCTATGCACACCCACCATCAGCCCCACACCCAGACAAATTACAATGCAAACTGTAATAACATCACAAATCATTCACTCTGCAGAAGCCTTAACATAGCTTGTCAGAGGCACACTAATATGGCCCTATATGAAATAGTTGCTGTTATACAATGGAACAGCTGCTGATGTTATAGGGTTTGTTTGTACTAATCCCATTTCAGAGGGTTGTGTGTACACCGGGATGTGTTACCAGTTACTGAGTAATAGCACAGTATGCTACACTTGTACACCAAATCAATGATGTCTGGTGAGCACACTGTAAACCACATAACAGTTCATGCATAGCCATACAGCCTTGAGCTGCCTAAACATCCTTGCCAGACTTAAACATCTGCATAAGTATCAGGTACAAACAAACCCTGCATAAGTAGCAATGTTTTGAAATATAACAGCTGTATTCACATGTAGAACAAAATCGTCTAGCCATTACACACAATCCACAGGAGTCATGAAGCTAATATATCTCTGGCTGTCTCCATATAGCTGTTGAAATACACCCCAAACAACACATCCAGGCCATCTTAAAGGAGTACTCAGTTATACACCACTGTTGCCATGGTATCGGCTAATGGAGTAGCTGCACAGCTGATGTGCATCTAATTAACAACTTTGGAACACCAATTGGTGGTCAGGATACCACATGTTACAATATTTAACTAGAAAAGGATGGCTTATCACACATTTAAACCATCTGCATATACCAGCAGAACATTACAAAGAAGATTGAAACACAAACTGAAAAGGATTGAATCAACAGTTAACGACACATCCGGTTACTAATAAGGTTTGTAGAACAGTCAGTATGTCTGTGTATTAGTACCTTTTCTGTAGTATATAAAGTGCAAGCAATCCATATAGTGGAATCAGTTATCTTGTAGTGATGTATTGTTGAGCATAGTAACACTTGTAGTATTTGTGTGTACTGCTGTGGGTCACAAGGCAAACACTGCATACACCACAAGGGATGCTATATAAGGGCTTTGAACACAATTATTCCTCACTAGCCACTGTCAGTGGCAGGGCTGGTCCAACAAGTATGTGCTATAACAGGGGATAGTATATGTTGATATATTGTAACAGTAGCCATATGTATGGGTGTATTACTGAGAATAACATGCACTGTGCAATTATGATTTGCATTGTGAGATATTGTGCCAATTACTGTGTAATGTACAGTATTATAGGCAGATATGTATTACAAGTTACATAGCATTACTGTTATGTTAGGCAAACATTAGTTATGTCTATTGGCATTTACAATACACAATAACAGGATACATATGTCTTTTAGTCACCCGACAATTTATCAGCATGATAGCAATGTAAAATGGAAGAGCTAGTTAACTATCCATGCGCATAAGACATGTAATAAGTGCAAAGGGAGGTGCTAGGCTGTCTTACCAAGGGTGTTTATAAGCCTAGCTAGAGTGTGCTGGCTTTCGCCACCCCCATAGGTTAGTTCTCTGTGCCTCTGAATGGCAGAGCCATTAGTTCCCTGTGCCTCTGTCCAGCATATCCACTGCAGTGATCCCCAGGGTACATGTCTGTCTCCCATCCACATGTTAAGGGTTCCCTTGAAGAGTGCTAGTGAGGGTCCCTGCCTGATGTACATTGAAATCATGTTCCAAAGCATGATGAGTGTCCGAGTCAGGAATCTATCCATCCAGCACATCCTAGTCATCATTGTGGTTAGGTATATATCCTAGAACATGTTGCTCTCAGGGGCCTCTGTTTAGGTGGAGCATATCCAGAAATACTGGGTTGGACATGGGTCTTGTATGTCAAGCAGAGATCACCTGTGAGTATGCGGTATGCAACCAAGTACAGCTGGAGTTTCTTAGGTTGGGCTGCATAGGTCATCTGTTTGAGGTCAGTAATCTTCTTGGTGTAGTACTGTTGTGGTCTTCCAAGCTGTTGCAGTTGTCTTATAAGATATATCCCAAATGGGGTGTTGTATCCTTTAATGGGTCTAATTAGTCATGAGTAGAGAGGCACAATGGCCTCTTTTGATCTGGATGCGAACCCATTAGAGATCGGGGGGCCATGTAGAAGGATATTCTAACCACCTTGTCATTATGGGTATTGAAGGAGAGATTGCTATCTACTGGGGTTTCCGGATCCCTTATTACCTTTTCTGTATGTAGGGGACTAGCACCTATGTGGTAGTCTGTGGGTAATTAGTTATATTAAAAGGGGATGATGATGCACTGTTTAGCATTCAGCTTGAGGCCATGATATTGACAACAGGTATCCGTCTCAGTGCGACCCTTCCAGAGGGTGTCTGTAACAGCTGGGGAAACAATTATGTCTCCTAGTTTGCAGTCGTCTGCAAACCTTTTCAGCCAAACCCCTCCTGTGCTTGCCTGTACGTCAGAGAATTATACACCGAACATGAGGGGTCCTAGGACTGAGCCCTGGGGGACACCACTTGTAACTGGTATACAGTCGGACCTAGGGTATGCAACTCCCACTGTGTGGGTTCTGTTCGTGAGCCACTTTGCAAACCATCACATGATGTAGGGGTTAATGTTCAGGCGGATGGGTATGTTGATAATACCAGAATGAGGAATGGTGTTGAAAGCCTTTGAGATCTATGTAGGCTGTGTGGACCTCCTTACCCTCACCTAATGCCTTGGTAACTGTCTCTAAGAAGTCCATCAGGTTTAGGAGGCATGGTCTGCCCTTAACAAAGCCAAACTGGGAGGGGTCAAAGGTTTGGAGGTACCCAATGTCTCTGTGACTGAGATCCATGATGTGCTCCATAGCTTTGCAGACCAGGCTAGTCAGGCCTATAGGGCAATAGGTCCTGTGGTCCATTGTGGCACCACCTTTGTGGAGTGGGATAACTGTTGCTGTGTACCATTCAGGGAGCACTAAGCCTGATGCGAGGCTATTATTGAACATGGTGCATAGGTGGGGAGCCAGTACATTCTGAAGTTTGTGTAAACCGCAGCCTGGTATGTTGTCCGGCCCCATGGATGCTGTGATATTTGCTTTAGAGTGTGCAGCTTTGAAAGGGAGGGAGGAAAGGTAGCACTGAACCTATCTTCCAGGATGTTGGCAATATCAGTTGGCTCTGTAATGTCCGTGCCTTTGTGCTGTAACTCAGAGCAGATCTAGGTGTTGACATTGAGATATGTGACATAGCTATAGAATGCTTTGTGGTTGTTGTTGGAATTAGTGGTGATTTTGTTTTCATAGCTAGCTTTGGAGGATCTTATAAGGGATCTCACCTTCTTACTGAGGCTGACCAGGGAGCTCTTCCAAGCATGGGATTGTACTGTCGTTTGCAACAGTGTCTTCCTGCTGTAGTACAGTTTGTTTATGGCAGGGGACCACCAGATTGGTTTCCTTAATTAGGAGTATAGTGTCTTGGTTCTGTTTTGGATAGCACAATCCATGCACTTGTGTAAGTGCTTATAGAGTGCATTTGTGTAGGATTCAGCAGTTGTAACAGTATTGTCCATCTGCATGGGTGTCATGACTTTCACCACGTCTGTCTTAAGAAGCATGAAGTTGGGTTTGTAGACATATTATTCTGCAGTTCCCTTATTAGGGGGTGGGGGCAGGATGTGGAAATCAACAGTGTGCAGCTCATGGTCAGATCGGACCAACGAGGAGTTGACTTCACGTGTGGAGCACCGGTCACTCATGTTGGTAATGCCTAGGTCTAGGATATTGTTGCCCCTGGTGAGTGTGTGGATATGTTGATCCAGGGCATTGCTGTTTATGAATTCCAGAAAGCATTGAGCTAATGAGTTGGTACAAGAGTAGTTTTCTCAGTTAATGGTGGGGTAGATGCAGTGAGACTATGTGATGAGTGTGATGTAGTGCGAATGTTTACCTTCTCCACATGACTGTCAGGGTCAGGCTTGGTTGGAGAGATCTTTACCTCCAGTTTGGCTAGACAAGTGCATCTCTCACAGGTTGTAGTGTTGGGTGGTAGGCGGAGAGGCTTGTCTGTGTACATGAGGCAATGTGTACATTGCCTCAAGATGTCCAGATTCATCAGATAGACAGGAGAGAACACTGGCAGTTGACTCTTGGACATGCCTGAATATAGAACCACTTTCCCCTAGATAAGTGAGGAAAGTGAGTACAAGAGCTATTTTACTCTAAGCAAGTGAGAAAAGTATGTACAAAACCTGTTTACCTCTAGGTGATGAGGAAGATTGAGTGCTATAGTAATTAGTAGCTTACGTAGTGCTTACAAGTTCTGAACAAGTGATGAGCATGAATATGCAATCCAGATAGGGTCTTGGATAACATAAACACACTGCCCCCCCAACAGGTACACAATCATATATCCATGTACACCACAGGTCCCCTGTACCCACAACTATGCAGGTATAAGCTGCACTCAGGCTGCATGGGACCTGTCCACATCACAGGTTGTATCATACACATATGGCAAAACAAGATGCTCTCCACATACACATCATGTAAAACATAGCTCCATGTCAGGCTATGTACACACTGAATGGTGCACACCAACAGGTATCACAACCCACAAAGGGAGAGACACCACTGATAATGGGAAGTACTGCACTACTACCCTGCTGAGTCTTGACTGGAAGGCCATGAACTTTGATCAAATAATTGATGTCAGCAGTACAGATGTAGATTACAGTAAGGTTGATTTCACACTGCATATCATAGCCTTGCCAGGTCATAGGACATCATCACCCATACTGTGTACCACCTACACGTGGTATACTAGATGTACATTCCTATGTCACAGGAGTGTTTTGCAACGGGACTGCTGGCAGAACCAACACTACAGAAGGTGTCTGAATAATACATGCTCATCACACCAGTGGCAGCTACAGTAAGTCAGAGTTAATGAATTGTATTCCCCCTCATTGTAGTCCATACCTCACAGACAAACAGAAGGCATCTGCCTATTGAAGTATGCGAATGACTATGACCTAGGAGCAATAGCTGACTCAGGAGTGTTATGGACAACATACAGAAGGGGCTTTGTGGGTGAGGTGTGTGTGACATATGGCCACAATCTGACAGCTACATATTGCATTGTCACCCCTATGTTAATAGCTCTGTACCCATGAACTACCACCTAAGCAGCGGTCAACATAATGGACACTTGTGTGTAAGGGATGCAGTTGGGCAGTTGTCTTTCCTGTGATAGCTACGTCACCACACATGTCAAGTAGTCATATGTGGCAACCCTAATAATGACAGGGTGCCATCCATGAATTTAGAGATCATTGTCCAGCCATACACAACACTCAAGTGACCCATATCAGATCACATACTTCCTTTAAGGGGTATTGGCCATGTGCAGATGGCCTACACCAGCCTTCCCATTCCCCATCTCCACTATGTAGCATGATGAATACCCTGAATAAATCCATGTCCAACTCAGTGATGTTGGACATGCTACACGTACACATCCTGATCTCAAACACATACTTCATGGACAACCACCTTCCACATGGTGGACAGATCCTTGTCCCATACACTTTACATAGTCCTGCCATACTATGCATTCCATAGGTTCATAGGTTCATAGGTTGGTACTAGGCTATCAGCCCTAGGGCCTATACAAGCCTAGCCATAACAATTCACTGGCTATTTTTTCCTACACTATTTACTTCCCTGGACCCCTGTCTAGCAGGGTGACTGACGTGATCCCTGGGGTGAATTTCCTTTCTCCCATCCAATTGTCAAGGTTCCATTTGAAGAGGGCCAAAGAGGCACTCTGCTTGACATGTATGGGCAATCTATTCCAGAGTCTGGGGAGTCTTGGGTCAGGAACCTATCCCTCCAGCATGTTTTGTTTATTGTGATGACAAGGTTTAGATCCCTGAGGGATTGGGATTTCTTTAAGTGTAGCATGTCCAACAGCTCTGGGTTTGACATGGCCTTGTATGTTAAGCAGAGATCGCCTCTGAGTACACAATATGCGACAGAGTATAGCTGGAGTTTTTTAAGGCGGTCAGCGTAGGGCATCTGCTTTAGGCCTGTGATTCTTTTAGTGAGGTATTTCTGCTGCCTTTCCAGTTGTTGCAGATGTCTTGAGAGGTACATACCAAATGGAGCGTTGTATTCTATAATGGGCCTAATGAGAGATGAGTACAGTGGGACAATGACCTCCTTTTTTTCTGGATGAAAAGCCCTTAGTGATGAGGTGTGCCACATAGAAGGATTTCCTGGCTGTTGTGGCGATGTGGTTATCAAAAGTGAGACCACTGTCCACCTGTGTCCCTAAGTCTCTTATCACACTTTCAGTGTTTAGTGTACTGCCACCTATATGGTAATTCACGGATACATGTTTTTTTCCCAAAGGGGATAACTATACATTTCTTGGCATTGAGCTTGAGCCCATGGCTCTGGCACCAAGCATCTGTTTCTATAAGGCCTTTTGTAGAGTATCCACATCACTTGGGGATTCAGTAATGGCTCCCAGTTTGCAGTCATCTGCGAACTTTGTTAGCCAGAGTCCCTTAGTGTTGGCCTGTACTTCAGAGAAGTAGATGCCAAACAAGAGCGGTCCCAGGACTGAACCCTGAGTACTCCACTTGTCACTTGTCTGGAGCTGGATTTGGAGTTGGCTACTTTTACAGTGTGGGTTCTATCAGTAAGCCAGTTAGCAACCCATTGGGTGAAGTAGGGATTAATGCCCAGCTTAGTAAGTTTATCTATGATTCCAGAGTGGGGGATGGTGTCAAAGGCCTTGGCAAGGTCTAGATAGGCTGTGTGGACCACCTTACCCTTGTCCATGGCTCTGGAGCCTGATTTGAAGAAGTCAATCAGGTTCAGGAGACAAGATCGGCCCTTCACAAACCCAAACTGGGTGGGATCCAGTGTTTGAAGGTTGCCAATGTCTTTGTTTATAAGTTCCATGATAATACGCTCCATGGCCTTGCAGATAAAGCTTGTCAGACTGATGGGACGGTAGTTTCCAGGATCCAAGGTGGATCCCCCCTTGTGGAGTGGGATAACTGTAGCTCTGCGCCACTCAGTGGGCACGAAACCTGAGGTGAGGCTATGATTAAACATGACACTTAGGTGAGGTGCCAGTTCATAATGTAGTTCATGTAGTACACAGCCCGGGATGTCATCTGGTCCCATGGATGCTGTATTCTTAGCTTTGGAGAGTACGTTTTTTACCTGTGTGGCCGTTATTACTGGAATTTGGCAATCTTCCAGTATTGAGATGGGCCATTTAGGGGGTGAGAGGGGGGTGAAGTTGGCACTGAGTCGATCTGCCAGGATATTAGCAATATCCTTGGAATCAGTATATTTAATGCCATTCTGTTTTAGCTCAGAGCAGATCTGAGCATTGCCATTTAGATTATTGACATAGTTATAGAATGCCTTGTGGTTGTCTTTGGAATCTTTGGCAATTTTATTTTCGTAACTAGCTTTGGAGGATTTTATGAGGGATCTCAGTTTCTTACTGAGGCTGGTAAGGGAGTTTTTGCATCCTGGGATTTTCCTTTTCTGCAACAGTTTCTTCCTTGTGTTGTAAAGTTTGTTTATGGCAGGAGACCACCAGATTGGCTTCCTTTTTTGGATGAGAGCATCTTGGTTCTATTTGGGATGGCACGATTCATGCATGAGTGGATGTGCTTGTACAGTGCCTTAGTGTAGGATTCAGCAGTTGAACTTTCAGTTCCCGTCTGCATGGGTGTCATGAAGTTTGTCACTTCTGACTTGAGTAGCATGACGTTGGCTTTGGAGAAGTTTTTTATGGAGGTTTCCTTACTGGGGGGTGGGGGTGGGATGTGGATGTTAAGGGTGATTAGCTTATGGTCAGACCTGACTAACGAGAGGGTGACCATAGGTGTGGAACATCGATTTCCCATGTTGGTAATGACCAGGTCTAGGATATTGAAGCCCCTGGTGGGACTATGGATTAGTTGATCCAGGATGTTGGAATTTATGAATTCCAAGAACTGTTGGGCAAAGGTGTTGGTACATGAGTAGTTTTCCCAGTTAATGGCAGGGTAGTTAAAATCACCTAGTATTAGGGTGTTTGGTTCTATGTTAATATTTTCCAGTATGTTTAGAAAGGTGTAATGAGAATCTTGGGGTATGGTGGGGGATCTGTAGCAAGCTACAGTTTGGATTGCAGTCTTACCTAGTGTTATTGCACCTGGAGAATTTCAGACGCATTGTGTTGGGCAACTAGCCTGGTGGTGTGAATATCCTTGTTGAATATTGACACTCCTCCACCTTTAGTGTTTCGGTCCTGGTTTGGTGACCGAAACGTGTGGTAAGAGTTGTAGGCTGGTATTGCAGGTGTGGTCTCTGGAGCCTTGAACCAGGTCTCAGTTACTACACAGATATCGATGTTCTCCATTTTTAGGAGTGCCTCGAGAGAGTGCATTTTGAGGTTTAGACTTCTAGCATTGAGTAGCATTACCTTCAGATTTTGCATGCTTGTACCTGTTATGGTGGTGGTTTTGTCCTTTGAACTTTGCCTAAAAAAGGCACTATAGGGGTGGCAAGAGCCTTAGCCAGTAACCTGAATCCCAAGGGCGACAGGTGCAGATCATCTCTGGCAAAGCATCGTGGTCTGTCAATCATGTCATCCCAAGCAGACAGATACTGGATCCCCTTTGAATGACACCAGCAGCTTAGCCAATTGTTGAAGTCAATCATTTTGTCCTTATATTGTGGTATCATTCTGGGCAAATCAGGATGCTACTCAGGGCTAGGGTCATACCTACCTGGGTCACATGATCCGAGAACTCTTCCATGTCTCTTTTCATGTAGTCCAGGGAGGTACGTCTCAAGTCATTCACTCCAATATGGACAATGACAGAGTCATATTTGTACTTGTTGTGGAGTGACTTGAGTGCATGCGTTATGTGGTGGATCCTGGCACCCGACAGGCAGCTGACTGTAATTTTCTTCTTGTTCAACCTGGTGAGAGGGACATCAGTGTGGCGGACTATAGAGTCACCTATGACTTAAGTGTTAGGTACATTGTCTTGCCTTAGGGGCTGTTGCTGGGTGGCACACTGGTGTTGTGAACTATGACACACTTTGGTTGTGATTGGTGTTTGTTTGCATTTCAGCTTCAGAGGTCCTTGTTGCTTGGGCAGATTACAGTTAAGGGCCTCTGCATATGTTGATTTAGTGTTGCTATATGTGGGTGTTGGTGGTGTGGGTTTAGAAGGGCTATGTGTTGCTTGAGGTGTAGTGTGGGTGTTAACCTTCTCCTCTTGACTGTCTAGCACAATCATGGGTGGAGAGAGCTTTGCTTCCATTTTGGCTATGTAAGTGCATCTCTCACAGGTTGTAGTGTTGAGTGGTAGGAGGAGAGGGTTGTCTGTTTACATGAGGCAATTGCTGCCTTGCCACAGTATGCCCAGATTCACCAGGTGGACAGGAGAAATCCCCGAAAGCTGACACTTGGACATGCCTGGTTTGGTGCTATTTTTTTTTTTTTTTTGTAAAGTACAGGAGCTGTTTTCCCTTACCTTAGCAAGGTACTTTGCAATTATAGGCTGTTTAGTGCCTACTATTAATTTCTCCTTATTAACAAGTAGAGTTGAGTGCTTGTATCAGTTTAAGGCTTCCTAGTGCTTTCCAGCAGGTATTAGAGAAAGTGCTTAGTCACAGGGATGCTTAAAGGTAAGAAGAAAAAAAAATGCACACTGCAGTGTCCTGAGGACTTCCTGTCCATCAAAGCTGCACATCGCTCCCCTCTCAGACATGGTGTGATGACTGCATGGTAAATGTATCATTAACCCTGTGGATCAGTAATGTGGCACTGCTTCACCTGGCCCCATAGACCCACCTGTCGGCTACTGCCAGGTAACCTTTCATCCTAGATTCATACATGGCCCATGGCATATAGCCTACTAGTTGACTTTGACTGTACATGCTATAGTTGAAATCCATCCCTGCAAATACCATCTGGCTAGCCAGTGTCCCATATGTATCACATGTGCAATACAGGTGATACATGGCAGGATGTTGAATTGCTGTACATTGCCATGTAGATGTATATGGCAGAACACATACATGTAAAACCTTATGTGAGCAAGTCTGCAGGGTCACAGGTCATGTCTGTTAAGGCAGTGTAAGTCTTTATATGTGACATATACACAGCATCAAGGTCAACTGCATTAATGTGGACACATCCAGCCATGTGCTGATAGGTATGAACACCAGTACAGGCAAACAGACATGCCCACATCAAGACAGCATCCACATGGAGTATGCCCAATGTAATCAGGTGACACACACACACATATATGGTGATAATATCCACTCACCATTGAGTGTCACATGTGTGTGACACAAACACGTCAGTGTCATGTAGGTTTGCAAATACAACTATTTAAATGTAATAAATGCGATACACATGTATGTTCAGTTGTAGCTCTGTATGCCTCTGTGAGTTACTGTGACCTGTCTCCATCATTATGTCTTCCAGGTATGCAGTGTGCAAGGCTACCCCCTTTTACCCGCTTGGAGGATGAGGCCCTCATCCTATACCTATTTGACAATCATGATATCCTGTTCAGCCATGTGCCACAGGATGCACAGCAGCGGGATGCTCTGTGGATGGAACTTTGCAGGAGGGTTAATGATGTGGGTGGCCACAACAGCACATACCAGCAGGTGCGCAGACACTGTACAGACCTCATTAGACAGGCAAAACAGTGTGCAAATGCAATCACCAGGGAACAAGGTGCAACAGGTGGTAGACCACCAACCCAGTCCCCACTCACTCGTACCGAGGAGCTACTGGCCAACCTGGGGACACCTGCGGAGCCACATCCACAAGCCTTAGTCGATATTGTGGAGGTGGGTGTCTCTCAACCACTGAGCCTGGAGTTGCCTGGTAAGCCAGTACTGCACCTATAACAACTATATTCCATATAGTTGCATTTGTCACTGTACAATATGTAATGTAACATCATATGCAAGGCATGTATACACACATGCCACATACTTTAGTATGCTACTCTGTGTTTCAGATGTGCAGGGGTGTCATCTGTATACCCTTCAGTGACCTGTATCACAACTTCCACATCATGATTTAGTGTGTATACACCTCAGTGATGTGGGTCACATTCCACAGTATATATGTATTGTATCTGAATACAGTCATGGGTATGAACTGTGTCTGTAACTCACACTGTATAGCAATAGAGATGCCTCATGATTCCCTGCAATGGCCATGCACATCAGCTAAATGTGCAGTATATCTGTATGGCAGACAGACAACACTGCATTGGGACACCATTACCCCACTGTATATTTGACAGGACACCATTGTGTTAAACATGTATGCATGTCATTGCACACGTCAGCAGATCACATGTCATACTACATGTGATTGTCAAGGTCATATGCCACACATTAGGCAGGTGTACTGTTAACCTGTGCTGGTCTACATGGTGTAACACAGGGATGTATGCTAACTACTACTATGATTGTGTAATTTGCATGCCGTCTGCTATGACACATGCATGCTGTTGTGTACAACCCAGGGATGTATGATAACTACTGCTATTATTGTCTGCGCTGCATGCCGTCTGCCGTATCACATGCATGTTGCATGCCTTCTGTCATATCACATGTGTGTGTGTGTGTGTCTATTGTATAGATTGTAATGTACAGTTCTTGTCTGCCCTCACAGGTGATGTAGGTGCATTGCCTCCTGCGGTACATCTGATATTAGTGTCCCCACAGACTCTAGCAGTGAGGATGAGCATATGATTGAGGCACAGGAAGAGTTGACAGGGGCTGAAACTGTGCCATTGGTTGCCATTTCAGCTATATCCCCCTCATCCCCGCACACAGATCCCATGCCTGCACACACCCCATCACCAGTGGCCATAGAGGAAGGACAGTTGGCGCATGGTAGCTTGGAGCAGGAAAGTGTGGGGGCTATGGAAGGTGTGCCTGCACACCTTGGTGTCAGCCAACTGACTGGTGGTGCCCCACACAGGCACGTGCCCAGTGCTGCTCGTAGGAAGACCTCTGGCCAACATGCTCCTGCAAGACAGAGCACAGCAGCTGGTGTCACCAGATGCATGTTTCAGGCTATAATGGAGGTACAGGCATGTGCTGAATGGCACAACAGAGAAGATCAGAGGCTTCAGAGGGCTGCTGTCCGTTCTTTAAACAACAACATCCAGGCAATGGTAAATGCTCAACAGCAGATTGCTGAAGCTTTGGACAGACGGTTGGGTGACATGGTTGGAGTCCTTGACCGAGGCATGACAATCCGCGAGCGTGAGCTGTCTGTGTTGGAATATCTGATAGGAGTGAGGCATCGGCCACGTGGATGTAGGCATGCTACATCACCTGTTTCAGGTCTACGTGTATGAGCTACCTCACATGTCCGCTCCCATAGTGGTGGTAGCAGCAGCTGTGCATCTGGTGCTGTGCTGTCCACACCACGACACAGCAGGCCACATGCACGTGGCCTGGGATTGTCCCAACAGGGACACGGTTCCAGTGGACAAGTGACATCAGACAGTACCCAATATGCACCTCTGCCTGGTAGTGCCCGTGCAACCCCTGGCAAGGCAGAGGTCACATGCCCGTGGCTGGACACCGTGAACTGTAAAACCTCATCTGTACAGTCTGCAGCTGTCAATAATACCCCTGTGTAGGCCAGACACAATGCAGAACTGCGTGCATACATACACGCACACACTGGAAACATATGTAGGGCACTGCAACACACACATGCATAACATCCACACATGCCCAATTAGATCAAAGGCCCTAACCCACACACATGATGTCATCCAATGGTGCAGCCTAGGCATCTGGCAAGCATTATCACCCTGTGCATATGATGATGCCTGTGTCGCATCCCTGACATCCACACCATCGGTGCAGGGACATGCTCATATGGTCTGATGCACAGGGTGAACAGACTAGGAAGATAAGTGTAGTTTACAATTGTTGAGAACTGTTGACAGGCAGCAGACATACCAAGTACTACAGGTGTACAATGCATTTCATACTGTTAACAGTATGTGTCTTGTGTAACAACAGTAACTGCATGTAGGTCATGATGTTCTGTTGTCCTCCTTCAGGTCTAATTGCATGTGCCGGTGGATGTCAGTGTTTGCAGTTAGTGTCCCATATGTCAATGTGGACTAATCACAGATATGTATGAATATACCAGCATGCACCGTGTAGCTGCCACATACCAGTGAGAATGTCCCACGTTCCAAATACGTCTACTGATCCAAGAGCATGATAGCTGTGTATTAAGCTACTGTGGCTACAGACGTGACATCCATAAAGGGTGACATCACAGGTACAGTTACATGGAGTGGTGAGGTAAGAGAGTGGTCTAGCTGATTATAAGGGTAGAGGCCAGTGGGAAGTGTGATGCCTCATTGGGAATCAGTAATACACGTTCCCATGACAGGATGCCAACACACAACTGCACCCACACACTCAGGTATTGACACACATGTATTCAGTGACACAGTAACACACCCACACACTCACGGATTCACCGATACAGTAACACACACTCGCACACAGTTGCTACTGGTGAGGTGAGGACCCCTGCCTATGTGCAAATCATCATTACAGTACTGTGTACCTACATGATGCGCCACAGAGAATACACATGTACAGGTAGTCAGTATGGCCTAAGATCGGGGACATTGACACGGATAGTAGAATGCATCATCTGGATGGGGAGGGGTCTTATCAGTTCAGTATGGTAACATACATCCTCACCCTAGGGACCAGACAGCCCTACATACACACACACACACACACACACACACACACACACACACACACACACACACACACACACACACACACACACACATACACACACTGTGGCATTCAGTATTGAATACACCTATGTCATGCACATACAGATACCTCACATGTGTGAGAAACAGGCCCCTGCCTGTGTTCTGCTTTCTACATTGCAGTCTGTACAGATGTGTACACTAGTGTACAGGAGAGTGAGTAACAATTGAGATGTATTCACCACCATACATGACATATATGGACACACACGCAACCACACATGCCAGTACTGTGAATCACAGACCTGCCTAGCTCATGATATGTATGACAGACGTACAGCAGTATTGCACACGTTAAAAACTGTACTGACACTTCCTGTAGCAACAGTGCTGATATATGCACATGGAACGTCTTAACTATTAACAGGTGTCAAGTGATTTACCTTTGCTGTCACCCTGACTGCTGTCTAAGTTGTGTGTTATGTCCTTCAATTAATGAAACCATTGCTTACCGGTTACACAGGTTATTATAGGACCACTTGTGACACACCTGTGAGCTGTCCACAGCAAACATCCATCTGCACAGATGCCCCACCACTTAGTTATTTCCACACATCTGTCCATACCTGAGGTACATATTTCCGTACATTCAGCATATCACCATATACAGTTGGCAATGTTGAGGCTGCATTCCAACTGCATGATGTACTAGGATACACATCACCTGCATACATCAGCAACTGCACGCATGTTATTTGAAAGCAAAACACTACATGTACAGGTGTGTAGGTCCTACAATCCTGTCATTTGGGCATGTTTGTAGGCATTGCAATTGGTGGACATGTGTAATGACATACATGACACATGGACTGTTGTATGATATGATGGGTGTAATGGGTGACTGGTACAGAGGGAATGTTACCTCTGTCAGCATTGATATCACAACTTATGTACTGTTAGCATTCAGCAGCCATGGACCTACATTCCATGTGCATGCATGTAATGGCTGTAGCCACCTGTTTGCACAAAGGACAACAACAGCTATGCTATTTACATGTATGTTGTTTGTGTGTGCGTGTGTGTGTGTGTGTGTGTGTGTGTGTGTGTGTGTGTGTGTGTGTGTGTGTGTGTGTGTGTGTGTGTGTGTGGCATGTACATATTCAGGGCAGGTACATATATGTCATATTCATACATGAGGGTGTGTACTGGTGTACAGCAACAGTCATCTGCTAATAGTGGAAAGTACCGAGGGCCCCTGGTATATGTACAGCTGACCTGGTTACAGACAGTGGTATCATTGCATTGCATAACACATGATGCAACTGTGTCAGTACATAGGTACTCTCTACAGTTGATGCAGAGCTTGGTACAGTCCACAGGTCAAGGGTCACATGGTGGTGTACTCTTATATGTCCTACAACATGTATGGATGCGTGTTGGTGGTCCGAGGGCATGGTGGTGTCTGAGGATTACATCCTAGAATGCAGCATGTGACACTGTGTCCTGCACATGACTCATCTGTGATGCCTTTTGTGGGGGTACCGGTCAGTACATGTGAGTGGCCTTTATGTATGTGGGGCAACACCACCTGGAGCGGTCCGTGCCTGTGTTATGGCCCACATGTCTGGTTCTGAGGTATATGGTGGTAGTGCTTGGTTCTGAAGTATATGGTGGTAGTGCTATTGTGCACTACAGAGCCATCAGCCAGGCGTTCCTCACTGCACAGATGTCAGTACTCCCCATTGTTGGATCTACAGTGACCAGCTGTGATTATGGGTGGTACACATCTAGCACTGGTTAGCATAAGAAAACAATGCAGTTGTCCTGTAGGTGTCAGGGAGTTATCCTGTGTTTAGGACATTTGCTTTGGAATGGCACTGTGTGGGCGGATGCAACTTGGATATTATCCCCACTCCCTTGAATCATGGATGCATGTGATATGTGTCTTCCCAGAATGACAGCAGACATTGTGTAAAAGACCGGTATCAAATATATGTAGAGCAGCGTTCCTGCTAACAATGACAACTACTAACACCAGAGTTCATTACAATGTGTTCTTTATATCTACCTGTAATAGCATGGCCACTGTGGCCTTCCGTGTTTAGAATCAGAGTGCATCCCAGTCAGCCCCGTGCTACTAAGTGTATGAGCATGCCCAGTATAACCTGGTGTAGATGAACACATAGTGCATTCCGAACAGCCCTGTGCTACTAAGTGTGTGAGCATGCCTAGTGACACCTTGTGTTGGTTATGTGTCTCTGTATATTTGCATGGCCATTGTAATCCTGTATAGTGGTAGTAGTCATCCATTCCACAGATGGGCATACTCCAGGTCAGGATGGATTCATACTTTAAACACACAGGTTCACAGGTATGTACATCTTAACTGCCAGCATCCCTGTTGATGTCTGCATTCCTAGAAGGTCATAATGACAGCCTTGAAATGTGTAGTCTGTGGGACGCGACTCGTAAGTATGTAGTATTGTAATAGTAAACTGTAAATAGGCAGGTGTTCTGTTCCCACCACTGGCATGTGTATGTCTGTCCCCGTTTGCCAGAGGACTGTAAATTGCTATTAGACTGCTCACACTCCATACAATTCGTATACCCACCTTTGGTAAATACACCTCTGGGAGTGCTGTGTCCCAGTAATCGCGGTAGTGCATTCTGTAACTGTGTAATAAAGTAGTTAGGTCAGTGTTCTAGTCCCACACTTGCTGTATGTGTGTCCCCATTTGCCTGAGGACTGAGTAATGCTTTTAGACTACTCACACTCCATACATTTCTTATACCCACCTTTGGCAAGGCTGATGATGTCACCCATCTACAAATACACCTCTGGGAATGCTGTGTCCCAGTAATCTCTATAGTGCGTTCTGTAACTGCATAATGCTGTAGTGTAATAAAATAGTTAGGTCAGTGCTCTAAGCCCACACCTGCCGTGTGTGTGTGTCCCTGCCTGCCTGAGGACTGAGTAATGCTTTTAGACTGCTCACACTCCATACATTTCTTATACCCACCTTTTGCAAGGCTGATGATGTCACCCATTTGCAAATACATCTCTGGGAGCTGTGTGTCCCAGTAATCTTGGTAGCGTGTTCTGTAACTGCGTAATGCTGTAGTGTAGTAAAGTAGTTAGGTCAGTGTTCTAATCTCACACCTGCCATGTGTGTGTGTGTCCCTGTCTGCCTGAGGACTAAGTAATGCTTTTAGACTGCTCACACTCCATACATTGTCACCCATCTACAAATACACCTCTGGGAGTGCTGTGTCCAAGTAATCTCAGTAGCGCGTTCTGTAACTGTGTAATGCTGTAGTGTAGTAAAGTAGTTAGGTTGGTATTCTAATCTCACACCTGCCGTGTGTGTGTGTGTGTGTCCCAGTCTACCTAAGAACTGAGTAATGCTTTTAGACTGCTCACACTCTATACATTTCTTATACCCACCTTTGGCAAGGCTGATGATGTCACCCATCTAAAAATACACCTCTGGGAGTGCTGTGTCCCAGAAATCTTGGTAGTGTGTGTGTGTGTGTGTGTGTGTGTGTGTGTGTGTGTGTGTGTGTGTGTGTGTGTGTGTGTGTGTGTGTGTGTGTGTCTGCCTTTGTGAGACAAGTACAGTGCTTTGTAGTATTCGCTGTAGCATGTGCCCTAAACATGTATTGCTGCAGTGTGATATGGTAGGGGTTTGTATACAGGACATGGCAAGTGTGTGTTTGTCTGTCAGAGCCTGTGTAGAGGTGTACGTGATTTTCTTACTTTTGGACATGTTTGGGAGTGGGTTTTGTAGTTTTCCTATATGGTATCCGTCTTGACACATTGGCCACCTCACGAGGAGTACAGCTGTCAGTCAGCCACGGGACTGTGTTGGCAAGCCATACCCATACATCTGGCAAAAGGCCTGGTAAACTAAGTATGCAGCCCTACTAGTACCCGGTATATGTCCCACACCCATGTGCCATGCACAAACAAACTTGCCTAGGATATCCCGCTATGTTGCTAGTACCATGCACATTGAGGACAGATAGTAGGCATGGTGTGAATGCAGTGGCCTGCAGAGGACATGGCACCCTGTACAGCGGAACAGTAGGCACATATATGCGGACATTGTGCCTTCACTATGTTCCACACTGAATGCCTGCAACATATGTGGTGCCATCAAATGTGATCCACAAAGGCCAGACAATGCTGTACACATGTGTCCTATATGGACCCATGCCACTGACACCACAGAATACCTGTATCATACTATCCATGCAGGTGCAGGGACGACCTGCTCACTATTAGCAGGTTTCACCACAGCAGGCCAGTACTGGCATATCGGGGTATAACAGGCTGTGTACACAACATGTGTTTGCCAAACCAGGTACAATTGTACATGTCACTGTACAGTATTGTGGGACATGCACATCCCAGGCAATGTCAATGTGAAGGACTATCAAACACAGACATGGCATGCATTGCAAAGCTATGGCCATACATATTGGTAACCAGGATGTCAGGCCAGATAATGCAGTACCTATCTGTGTGGGACATTGCAGACACTACACCCTTGCACTGCACACCATTGTTGGGTGATGCGATCCAAGGATTACCCCTCACCCAGCCTTGTACAGCCATTTGCACAGGCAACCACTACACACCCATAAAGCAATGCATACCTGCATGCCAGTACTGGCACCCTGTGTCTGCGTGTGGGTTGTGATGCTCCCAACCACAGTCACTCCCAGTATAACCCTCATTGGCATACCAACAGATGTCAAACACTTTCACATGCCCTAGCCCATAGAACCTTCAGATATCCCCTGTGGTGCATGTGGTCCTGTGCATTACTGCAGTGTGGCAAACTAAGTAGTTATGTTGTGTATTTGTGGCCCTGGCAAAGGTGTCAATGCACATCCATTAGAGAGTGTTGTTGTGGTGACAATGGCTTCCATTCACGTGGACAGCCATGTGTGCCACACCTAATGTATGTCTACTCTATCTGTTGCAGATGTCACTCACCTACACACATATGTTCTTACAGCACAGCAACATGTCGCCTTTGTGGCACATGTAGTAACATCATGCACATGTAATAGTAATGAGTAGTCAGGGGTTTGACCCCTGGACTGTTCGGCATGTAGCAGATGATGCTTATGGTTAAGTCTCCAAGCCCTTCCCTGGTGTACATTGTCTGTCCCACCCACACACTCTCTGGTGGATGTGAAGGAGTACACCTGCACAGCAGCAGCATGTGTATTGTAAGTGATGGACATGGTCAGGTGATGGCCTCTGCAACTATTGCAGTCCTCCTCTAGCTGATTGCATGTGGTACAGCTGTGATGGTGTTCCCATAGCCATCCGCATGATAAACACAGTACACTATCTAGGGAAACATGTTGTTATCTGGCCATGACAGTCACTGGGAGTGGTACCTGGATGTGGTGTTCTGACATGGCATCACAGATGATATCTGGATGTACCTCAATCATTTTCCACAGTGGGAAATAGCCTAAGGACAGGAGGGTGATGTGCCACACATGACTACAGCATGTAAGTGTAGCTATGCTGCATTGAGACTACTGCCTGTTTAACATGTGTGTGGGAATGGCTATTCTGCATGTTATAATACAGACATGACAGTACTCTGTTCATGAGGGACCCCCATCTGTAGGGCTATCTGTGAACTGGTCAGTGTGCGCAACCATTTGTTTCCTGTGATACACACAGAACACACATCTGTGCAAAGCAGAAGCATGGTGTGAGGATTGCAGACAGTAGATGATGATAGGGATGTGTTACTGCCATCACATCCCTGACTGGACATGTGTCACATGAGACAGTAGTATAACAGACACTGTCTGGGGTTCCCAGTGGCAAACCAATAATGGGAAACTGTTCATAGCTGCGGTCACATGTCTACTACACATTGTACAGTTGGCATGCAGTATATATGCAAGTGTTGTGCTCCCTCTGCAAATGTATACCATCTGTTGTGTTGGGTTGCTGGTGATATCTATGCATACTGTCATAGGTAATCCTGTATGCTGTTGTCTATCACTAAGCCATATGTGGGTTTAAAATGCGACACCATAGGCTGAATGGGTTGGGAGGTCCTGGCAGAACCTTCTGTCCCACTTCAGCTGACCATGGCACTGGGCACTAGCACATCTGGGGCCCAGCCAGACAATGCTGTACACATGTGCCCTGTATGGACCCATGTCACTGACACCACGGAATACCTGTATCATACTATCCATGCAGGTGCAGGGCCGACCTGCTCACCTCTGCTGGCTCTGGTCCACCTTCTGGTGGTACCACCACTGAGGATGGAGCATGTCCCCCCTGGGAGCGGGACCAGACAGGTACATATCTGCTGTCGTGCGGTCCTGGACGTGTTGTGCTGGTGGCTCCCTAAGCGGTTCCAAAGCCAGATACTCCAGTTCAAGGGCAGAGTGTCACATTTACAGGGTGATGCTGCCCCTCCTGGACAGCCCCCAGCACTGCCTCCTTTGCAGCTGTGTAGGTGCAGTGGCAGTTGCCCATGGCTGGGGACCTCCATCCCACTGTTCCCATGGGCCTTTGAATGCTGAAGACCCATCCCCGTCCAGGGTGTATCCCCCCACATGTGTCATATACCAACCCCGTATGCTGTCTTTTCTGTGATCCTACCTATCCTCCACGGCCATACCTACACTCCTTCCCCAACATCTGACCCTCACCTACGGACACATAAGGCCAATTAGCTCCTAGGACAACATCTGCCCTATACATAGCTGTCCATTGCACACACGTGCCCACTGGACACATGAAACCCTTGTAATATGCATCACAACATACTCCTGTTATCCTCACCCCTGTCCTTCAGGCGCATAATCCTGGTATGCACATCACTCCTACATGGTCCAGGTACTTGTGATGAGGATGACCCCATTGTACACACAACACTACTGGTCCCTCTATGGTTACCCCATTTACCTTTATCATGATGATGATGTTGCACACAGCACCTTGCAAGAGTACTGTTCACACATAATGATTGGACAGGTACTGTTGTGTTAATGTACATTACATGCACAGAGTGATGTATATGGCCAATGAATAACTATTTGTGTGTATGACTGACACATGTCTGTCTGAGGGAGTCTTGTGATCACATAGAGCAACACCACTACATAATACAGGCGTTGCTGGTGTTTCCCATTTCATTCGTTTGTAGTGCTTTGTTGTCACATGGTATGTTCCTGATACATCTCTATGCATGTATGTACCTATATGCTGGACATAAACACTCACATATATATCTACATGATGGGATACATTCCTATACTGTTGAATGACTGCGCTGTATGATATGTTTGTGGTACTGTCCATTGTCTGTATATCTGCCATGGCGTATTGGTAATACACATTAGCTGTGTGCGCAGGGTCCTGGTTCCGACCCTTGCAAAGGACGTTTATTTGGTTGCAGGGCAGAACAAGCCCACTGGATATGAAGGGAGTAAGGCACATTAAAGCAGATGGGAGTGGGTGTGCATGGGTTTGCGTGGTGTTAAGCAATGCTGACCACTGGTTACAGCCTCTTATACTCGGTTAGCCTCTACATTGCTTTACCAGTGCAATACTCACATACTGGTGGCCAAACACGCTTACACCCGCTCGCTTCTGCACTTGCAAATGCACCAACATTGGTGCTTGCATCTGTCACTCACACCCCTGGGTGGGAGCGAGGACCACAATATTACCTTGTGATGCCTATTACATCGGACTACATGACTACAGTATCAGGAATGGCTGCCTATTAGGTGACGGCATGGCGTTCGACTGTACAGAATCAGCGGCCTGTCCGGTGAATCTATCATATTTGTGTGTCCCTCATACAATATGCTCCCACTTTGTGATGCCTATCACATCAGACTACATGACTACAGTCATAGCTGGCCTTAGGCATAGGCCAACTAAGCAGCCGCCTAGGGAGCCACTTTAGTAGGGGCACTTTTACAGTATTTATTTGGTGTAGGTAGACCAGGATGGGGGCACTGGGTGGTGCGGTGGGGGGTGCAATTGTGCCCTTTTGCCTAGGACACCTTTTGACCTAAGGCCGCTCCTGACTACAGTATCAGAAATGGCTGCCCATTAGGCGACGGCATGGCATTCGACTGTACGAAATCAGTGGCCTGTCCAGTGAATTAATCATATTAATTGTGTGAACCTCATACAATCTGCTCCCATCTGGCTGATACATGGGAACTGAGACTCTTCAATACAGACAAGTAGTTGGGTTGTGGGAGCCACATCCGTTGGCCGAGTCATGTTACCGCATACCTATTATAGGTTTGCCACCTTTTCAATTGGCCAACGTGGGATTTTAGGGTTACCACCTGTCCCACATTGTGAGGGACACTGCAAAAATAATCAAGACATAGCAAATGTCCTGATTACAGGACATTATTATATTCTATGTATCATTAATAGTTGCATAAAACAGTTATTTTATATATGAAACTTCTATATATTATGTGAAGTAGCATAAGCAATTCAAATGTAACTAGAATAAGCTTTTATTTGTGCAAATAAGTATAATCCTGTACTATGCATGACTGTAGGTATGTTTTGTCCTGGAAAGTCTGACATTTCTACAGAACATGTCCCACTTTGGCCATTTGGAAAGGTGGCAATAGTATAGGACCTGTATGTTGAGATGTCAGACTTTGCAGGACAACACATACCAACAGCCAGTAGAAAAGGGAGTACTTCACTGTTTTGCCAAAATAAAAGGTTATTCTTGTAGCATTATAGTTGCTTATATTGTTACTTATAACATTTAGGTGTTTCAGGTACAAAATAATTGTTTTATGCAACTACTACAGATAATATAGGAAATCTTTGCCCTAAATCAGAGGACATTTGCCATAATTACATTTATTTTGCAAGACATAACTGCCCAAAGGGGAGTGTCCCCCGCAAAGGTGGACAGGTGGTAACCCCAACCCTATTATTCTATCAACTTTCTAAGGTAGTCGGCAGTACATGCACTTTCTCTCATTAGCAGACCTCTCATACGAATGGGGAAGAATGAACACTGAATCAGGGACGCTGCATAACAACCTCAGGGACACATTTAGAAGGTTGGTGCTATTAACCTCACACATTGATGGACCCAGAGCACATATGTATTCATACACATTGTCTGAGGTACATGCTGTTTAGGACTCTTACATGTTGTCATTATTCATTACGTGTATTCCGCCACCTTACCTCCTAATATCACTAGTTCTAGGAGGGTTTAGATGGGACTGTGTTAGATTCTGATTCGTAATCACAGATGTCCCTGGTAATCGGGGACAGTTCAACGATATGGTCCCTATGTGTTCCCCCAATGGTTTACAGACTGTCCAGTAGATGTGCTCTTAAGGTTTGGGAGGTATGGGCATCTGCTATACACACATCAGAATATTACGTACACCCACGGGGTGGTCCTAATACGTGTCTGCCAGCCAACACCTGCACGCCTAGGCCCATAATCGCATACCCATAGTTCCCCTGCTGGTGGTCTGGGAAGCAGTGTTGTATTTACCTTTATTGCATGTCTGTATGTCTATCCAGCCTAGCTGTGGAGGGTGGGAGGTAGACATTTGTTGATTGGACCTCCCACCAACATATGCCCGGTCTGAACATATGTTACCCATAACTGCTGTAACATAACCTAGGTATATACATGTGTATATCTGCTGTAACATATATATATCTATATATATATATATATATATATATATATATATATATATATATATATATATATATATATATTTACATTAATAAATACAGATATATCTGCATATGTATTCATACATATATATTCATATCTTGCTGTATATATATATATATATATATATATATATATATATATATATATATATATATTTACATTAATAAATACAGATATATCTGCATATGTATTCATACATATATATTCATATCTTATATATATATATATCTATATATATATATATATATATATATATATATATATATATATATATATGTGTGTGTGTTTATATATATATATATATATATATATATATATATATATATACATATATATATATATATATATATATATATATATATATACATACATCTGTGTGTCAATACATTCCCCACTCATATTCATTATAACACCGACACTTCACTCCAGTTATCTTGTAATCGGTATGTAGCACGTTATACAGCAGACAGATGTTGCAATATGTTCATGTATGGATTATCGATGGTAATTGGAATGTGATAGTGTGATTCGACCCATCCCTCTTCTGCACATCCTATTATTCTGTCCACTGTCGATGTTTGTATGTGCACATTCCTATTATTTATGTCAACAAATGGAATGCATGTGTTACAGAATTTGTACTTCAACATATTGTTGTCTGCATGTGAGTATGCATATATACCTTTTACGACCTAGCTGACCTCCATGGGGCTGTCCATTAGAACCGGCCCATTCAACCCTAGCACGCCTGGATCCATAATTGCATACTCATAGTTCCTCCACCCTACCCGTGTTGAATTTACACGTGTAACATCCATTATCCACTTGTTATCGTAGCCATGACACACCTTTACACATTGCCGTCTCCAGAGCTTTTGGGGCCCTACACACATTCTGTCCCACTTCATGTATTCACATAGTCTCCCACCATGTATATTTGCACATGCGTTTCCTGGGATTATGGAATCCGTCCATTTGCGCTTTCCAGTTTTTGGAGGTCCCAGCATGGGACTACATTCCATCTGTGTGTAAAGTAGACTTAGCAATTCAATGATGTTACTCCCACTGGTAAAACCCTGCCTGCGGTGTGAGTAGTGGTGCTCTGCACACTCCTGGGCAGCTTTTCATGAATTACGCTGAAAGCACTTTATAATACCAAAATTGCTCTTGATTCCCTTCACATCCCTTGTGTATGCTTTATTGTTACAACGTCCATTCTTATATAAATATATATATATATATATATATATATATATATATATATATATATATATATATATATATATATATATATATATATATGTTTGTCTTTTCGGCTTTTCCCGGTAAGGGTTCGCCACAGCAGAACTCTGGTCTGCTAATGATTGGCAGTAGATTTTTATGGTGCTGAGTTGCCAGCCTGACGCCCAACCTTCAGCGAAGGCACGCCCATTCACGTATGTCTTTCGGAGGCCACTCGACCGTGGGGGGGACATGCAGACTCCACAAAGAAGGCACTCCCTGCACACTAGCTGAGAATCGAACGGGAGAACCTCTTGCTGTGAGGCAACAATGCAACCGTGGCTTTTACATATATATATATATATATATATATATATATATATATATATATATATATATATAATATATATATATATATATATATATATATATATATATATATATATATATATATATATGGGAGCTGCTTACACCCATGCAGGCACACTCGCCTATGCTTACCATGCGTTATATATGTTTACTGCTGCTTATTTGTGCTTATTTGTGCCTTATTCATTATGACAGCACCACTTTGATTGAAAGGATCTGGTTAATAGTCCCATGTGATACACATGTTCACCTTTACATGTTTAAATGTTGGCTTTACAGCAGAGCAACATTCATTCCACAAGGAAAATTATATGTGCTATAGTCAAACTTAAACCGTTAATGCCTTTTCGTTAGGCGGATGCTCTAACCACTACACTATTGGTGTTCTGCTTCATTTATATGTATACCCATGGTTCATAGTTACCCAAACACAGGCCTCATCACTTCACTTACACAGCAGGCATCCATTTTCCTGTTGGGAAAACCGCACTACTACACATGTGCTATTCCCTATTCCCTACTGCTCTGGACCCGTGCTGCATGTTGACTCACTCCGAGGATATTCAGACCTCCAAAGCCTATAGTCCTGGCACATACATGTGTTTGATTGTCAGGGTGTTCATGTGGTCATCTGGGTTTAGGCTTTTCCAACTGGAGATCGGGACTGCCCTGTACCTAATTGAAAGTCAGACTTAGCACAGGGAGATCGTTTGTTCGACTTTTAGCATCCTACCTGTGATTGGGGATGCAGAGGTGTGCTCAACTATGGACATCCTGATATACAACAGCACTAAATATTACGTGGGTTTCTGCTGCTGTTTCCTTTCACATTTGTTATGACTGCTATATTGTCACCATGTTAATTCTTCATATCTACATATATATATATATAAATATATATATATATATATATATATATATATATATATATATATATATATGTATATATATATATATATATATATATATATATAAATATATCGGTCTGTACATACACATGCATATACACCTACATGCTTATTTACATTTCCCATACCGTTGAATCACCGCCACTAACCGTCCCGCATACACGCTGGCATACCTGCTTTCGTCTCAGGTTGCCACCTTTTCAAATGGCCAAAGTGTGGCATTTTCGGGACACAAATCAGATTTTACAGGCCGACACATACCCACGGTCAGTACAAATGTTAGAACTTTACTTATTTGCCTAAATGAAAGCTTATTCTTGTAGCAGTTTAGTTGCTTATTCAGTTTCTTGTAACATTTAAGTATTTTACATACAGAAATAACTGTTTTATGCAACTGTTACATGAAATATGGGACATAAATATTCCCTACAATCACAGGACATTTGCCATTGTATTATTTTTGGTCAGGACACAAATGCCCAAAAAGGAACTGTCCCTCGCAAAGTGGTACAGGTGGTAACCCTACTTATGTCTGCTTTAAAGTGCCTTAATCACCCTATATCCGACTGCCACTATGCGAATGTGTAAGGTATATATTCCCAATAATGCACGTGGGGAGACGTGCATCACGGTCAGGTGTTTAATCCCGGGTTGTAGGTTCTGCAGGACCGGCTGGAGGCTGAGCAGTCTTGTGGACAACTACTGCTCATTCAACTTGAGTCCAGATGTCTACAGGACTGGACATTGTGTTGTGACACCAAGTCTAATATTTAGAACAGATACTTATCCCATGAGGGATATCCAAAAATTGTGGGGACCGATGACCTCGATTCCTTTGGCTTTATGAAAATAAGGTAGGGTTATACATGCAAGGGATACAAAGTTTGCAATCCTGAGACTGCCTAGGGTGAGACTGCCTACTAGATATGAGTAGGGGTCACTATGTGCAGATATGGCTGCGCCTATCTAGCAGCCCGAGTATGGGTGGTTTTGGTGGACGTTCAGGAAGGGGGGGTTGTGCTGTGGAGGGGATGATGGGTATTCAATTATGTATCCAGGTGTGTTGGGGTTGGATGGCTCAGTTCAGGCCAGACCATTATGTGGGTATGTGCCGGTAACATTTCTGTACATGTGTATTGCACTTTTTAATGTTCATATGTTTGTGGGATTGTATTGCGGAAGTGAATATTTGTTCTTTGGTTATCTTCCTGATTCACCCACTGCTCCCTCGTACACCTCCAGTTCACCTACTGTGCATCCAACCCAGTCTCCCCTTGGCGAATTATTATATTGTCCCGTCACCCCCCACCCCCATATTCCACAGACACCATCCATCCCTTCTCTGGTTGATGGCCCATGGCACAGTCATCAGAACACATTGCATACACTATATATCTCTGGTACCAATATGATTGTGAGGACTACCCTAGCATTTCTGATCATCCACATGTTGTACTTCATGCACATAGGTACACGCAAATACTTGTCTTTCATGACATGGTAGGTAGACCCGGGTAATACCCGTTCATCTATGGGATGTCCTGACAAGGACGACTTGGACTGCGAATGGGCAGATATTGGGCGAATGCTCTGATCATTGGTAGGGTTGCCACCTTTTCATATGACCAGGATGGGACTTTTTCGGGGCACACATCAGAGTTTACAGGCCAACACATACCCACGGTCAATACAAAGGATAGTACTTTAGCTTTATGCCTAAATATAAGCTTTTATTGTTGTAGCGATTTAGTTGCTTATTCTGTTTTGTTTACTTGCTTATTCTGTTTCTTGTAACATTTAGGTATTTTGTATACGGAAATTAGTATTGCATGGGACTATTACATAAAATATGGGGCATAATTATGTCCTACAATCGCAGGACATTTGACATTTATAATGGTTTTTGTAAGGACACTGCCTAGTGAAAATATGGGACAGGTGGTAAACCTAACCATTGGGCTAGACTTAGCAATTGGCGGCACGCTAACACGATGCGTTTCACTTCCACTTGGTATAGCTATTGACACTACAATGGAATACGGGCATGGGGTTTTAAATATCATTTGTTCGAGGGACGGGGACTCAATATTCAGCTACGTGCCTTTGTGTTTACTTTTTATTTTGGTGTTTGCAAAACTGTCTTGTATGCTTTGCATACATTTCAGTATCCACGAAACTGACAGGAGTGATTACTA
>NC_056743.1:1856909722-1856987222 GCF_019279795.1 Protopterus annectens | reverse complement strand
AAGTAAACACACTCCCAGATTCTGCAAGCCATGCACGGTGTGCAGGATTAGTTTAAGAGCTATATTTGGCAATATGGCTACCGCGTGATCCAGGAACGAGCTCCCAGGACGTGCACACAAGCTCTTAAACTAATCCTGCACAGACCAAGCTCCTGTATGCAAATTACCTTATTTGCAAGTAAAAACCATGCAAATGAGGTGAATCTGTGATCCAGGAAGCCGGAAGCTGTCTGTGCATGACTAGTGTAATCTGCAGAAATGTACTCAGTAACCAAGTACATTTCTGCAAAATACAAAACGGTGCCATGTCAGCTCCAAATAAAGGGTGTATAGTATGTGTAAGGCATGCCAATGATCAAATATATGGCTATTGGCATGCCAAACTGTTCTGAAAAATGAAAAAAATAAGTTTTTTTTTTTTTAGCCAATTTTTGCTGTTTAAGCATAGGGCAGCAGTGCACAAATGGGATCGGGCTGAAAATGTAAAAAAACGAAATAAGCATTCTAACCTAAATCAGTATTTTGCCATTATACTCAATGGCAGGCAGAAGACAACATGGCCAGTGAATAATGGTTGCTAAGGGGGAAGGCTCAGTGTGTGACATGCAGCTATGCATTAGCAGGCAAACCTATGCAAATGAGGAGTCTGATAGTGAATCACATATTTCCCTGCAGGTTTAGCTTGCACCTAAACATGTAGGAGCAATAAACCATGGAGTAAGCCTAAGAGCTTGATGACTTCATAAGGGTGTGTGTCATGTATGCTGTAAGCTTATTGGAGCCCTGTGGCTTAAGTGTGCCCTTAGCTAAGCATAACTAAAGAAGGCGCCGTGTCTGAAGCTGTAAAAGGTGTTTACATTGCCTAAACCGGTGTACACGGTGCACACCAGGTATAAAAAAAATAAAAAAACAGGAAATAGCAACTCTGTGCATGTCTGAGCACTGGGTTTGCGCGGCGCTCCCCTGGGCATAAACAGGAAGGCAATGGGAAGGGAAAATAGCAATAGGAAGGTAACCAAGGAGATCTAGCATAGTTGTCAGGTGAAATGTATCAGAATTAGCCTATTACACAGGCAGCAGCCCAGCCCAGACCAGAACACTACTATAAACTATGCAAATACCTTCCCCTCTTGTTTTTCCCACATGCTCTACACCAACAGTGTATGCAAGCGGGGAAATGTTACCTTACGAAAGCAACAAAAGGATAGGGACTGCATTTGTTCTCATATAGCAACACGTGGAAGAGGCTGAGGGTGGTGAGGATGAGAATGCTGTCAACCAACCCATATTGAGGAGATGGAGAAGAGTGTTCAGACCCAGGGTAACATACCAGGGGCTACATAAGCTGGAGATAGTGGAGCACTATAGGATGGACAGGGACCGCCTACAGCAAATTGTTGAGCTGTGCCGGCCACGCCTCACACACAGAACAAACAGAGGGGAACCCATCCCAGTGGATGTCAAGGTATATGTAGGCCTAAGAATACTAGCCACAGGTACCTTCCAAAGGCCAACTGGGGATACCATGGGGATCCCGCAAGCACCAGCATCCAGGGTATTCCACCAGTTCCTGAATGCCATGTCAGCACATGCCGGTGAGCACGTGTATTTCCCCAACAACCGTGAGGTGTTAGCCAGCAATATGCATCTCTTCCATCAAATAGCAGAATACCCTGAGGTAGTGGGTGCTATAGACTGCACGCACATATGCATCAAAGCACCATCCTGTGAGCAGGGTAGGGTCTACATCAACTGCAAGGGCTTTCCCTCCATCAACTTTGTGTGCAATGCCCAGGGCATTGTAATGAATGTATGTGCTGGCTGCCCTGGAAGCTATCACAACTCCCACATCTGGCATCTGATCCAGCTGTACCAGAAATTTGCCAATGGGGTCATCAGCTATGGTCACCTAGTGTGGGATGCTGGTCACGCACTGGAGCCGTGGCTGATGACACCCATCAGAAATGCACACACACACACGAACAAGAACTCCATAATAAGGCACACGCACAGACCAGAATCATAATAGAGCATGTGTTTGGGATGCTCAAGTCATGTTTCCGGTGTCGGGACATGTCCGGTGGAACCTTGCAGTACTCACCAGCTACATGTACCCAAATTGTCATTGTATGTGCCATGCTACACAGTATGATCCTGCGTAAACATCTGCAGCAGGAACAACTTGGGGCAGGGCCACACAGCCCCCCACAATTGCCAAGGCCTGCACAGGCACAGAGTGACTCAGAGGAGGAACAACCTGAGCCTGCCTCAGTAAGTAGAAGGAGGTGTGACCAGTATGTCTTGGCCTTGGCAAAGAGGCAAGGCATAGCACATGCACTGACACAGTAGGGACCCAGAGAATGACACCTCTTTCTGACTCACACATACAGTAAAAGGGATGCCAAACATGACACTACCTGTGCTTTACCATGTATAGTGAGTGTACTATGTGCATCTGACATAGTCAGCCCACCAGCACCATCCTCAATACTGGCACACCCACAAGGTAAGTCACTCTTCCTACCAATCACCGAATGGAGTAGTATGTGTAGTTACTTGTATCTATGTCATGGATGTGATCATGCAAGGGGCTCGGGTGGCTGAATGGAATGCCAGCAGAGACTAGACATCTCTAGTGGCAGCATGAGATCTGTAACAAATATTGGTGTCACCACAGTAGCCAGGAATAGACAAGGTGACAAAACCCACTGCAGGAAATGTGCCGGGCCACATGGGTGTCCATATGACACACACATGCCAGTCAGGGAGGCTCACATACCCAGTAACAGTCTCAGTCAGCAGGACAGGTGTAGACAAACATAAACAAAGCCTTTCCTAAGGCCTCTGATTGATGGCTCTGGATAACACCCCCCTGACCTACACAGACAGAATACAACAGGTCAGGCAGTGGGATGTGAGTTCAGAAGGGTAGGAAGTCAGAAACTATGTAGGTCAAGCAGACCTAAGAGATGTAGTACACTGATATGCCTCTAGTCAGCATGACAGGTTAGGATACAGAATGAAATGGAGTACCTGACAGGGTTCCTATTAGAATGATGAAAAAGCATTTTGTCGAATGTGTTTTCATCGACAACTACAGAGCGAACAGGCAAAACAGTGAAGTGGCTGTTCAGCAAATTCTTTCTCTGGGAAAAAAGTCACTTGACCGCTTCATTGCTTTGCCGTGTTCTGCACTGTAGTGTGGTCTCAGAGATTCCCTTATCCGATATAGCTCCCGAGAGTAAATGTGCAACAGTTACTGACCTTAGCGTTAGGGTGTGGGTTAAGGTTAGTGCATATGTTTTAAAATGTTTCCTTTTTTTTTGCGTTAGATGTATGGTTGAGTTACGTGTGTACGTGTTTTCAGCTGTTTACTTTTGTTTTGGGGGTAGAATTAGGGTTAAGGTAAGTGTGTATGTGTTTGGAACCATTTACTGTTTTTTTTTTTTTGGTTGGAACAGCGATTTCTTTCCCTAGGAAAGAAATTGCTGTTCTGAGGTGTCGACATTTTCACTTTTGCTGAAATAGGGTCGATGAATCATCGTTCGCTGTTTTAAGCATTCAATGTTTTAATATAGACCCACCTGACATACTAGTACAGTCATAACAAATGTGTACAAGTGTCAGGTGTGCCCCTTCAATACTGTGTCGAAATGTAGAAACAGTCAGGTGTGCCCCCCAATCCTATGCAGAAATGTAGCAACAGTCAGATGTGCAGCCCAATCCTTGGTAGAAATGTAGTAACTGTCAGGTGAGCACCCCCATTCTAATGTAGACATGTAGTAACATGTATGTGTAGGTATAATACCAGTGGAGCGCAGATGACCTGAGCTGGCCAAGGTAGCAGGATAGATTGTAGCATATGTACAATATGCAGATGCGTGTGTTAGTTTGGTGTGTGTTACATATTGTATGAGAGTGGTCAGTATGTATGCATGTTGAGATGTGATCTGGTGGCCATTGCCCACTACTGATGATGACAGGGCCAAGTCCTCACAACCACAGTGCCAAAGACTATTCCCCCCAGCATAATACATGCTAGCAGTAAGCCATTGTAAATGTATGTTGGTAATATGTGTCACCATCTGAAAGATGGACATGGCATGACTGCTGGGCTAGCTATACAAGTAGTACACAGGGAAATGTACCCCAGACATACAGTATATAGTGTGTAACTGTAAAATGGACACACCCTTGGAACTGTCATACAGGTATGCATCACATTATCTGGGCTTGTAGTAGGGAATGCCGATGTCATCTGGCTGAACACTTGCAGATCACAAAGGTGATAAGACTGATGTATTGGAAAATGGCTGATGTCCCTGCACAAGCCAGCATAACTGGAATACCCCATGCATAGCTGTGAGCCAGATGCAAGTAGTGTCCATAGCACACATGCACCCAGCTCACCCAAAAACCACCCATAGGTACCTTTCTGGTCATAACCCTGCTGTCGGGAAGGGGTACAATATGACCCGCACCAGTGTATGCCAATAGCAAAAGAATGCAGCATGCAGTGCAGGTGTCCCATGCCGGTGTGTCCCTAGCTGTAAGTAGCACCCTAGCAGCATACACATCACCTGATCAATACTTATAGAAAGTATTGGCATGAATACCTATCAGACCTACCCTGTCACCCCAGGGGAATATATTTTATGGCAATCTGGGACTGTAGGACTGACAGAATACAATGGCCTGCTACAGCTGGCCTGCATCACCACCAAATGGCCTACAGGCCTCTGCCAAGGCCTGCATCACTCCCATCCTGCCAATGTATGTTATGCAATGGGCACCCAAATAACATAACACACTCCACACAAGCCATATGCAAGGCCATGTGGACAAACCACAGTAACATGTCCACCATGTCCCACTGCATGAATTGTGGACCAACACCAAAACACAGCTGTGATTAGGTGATAACTACAGGGCAAGTATCAGTGAATGTATGCATAATGTATGGATGAGGATAGAATAATAGAGGGGGGCGGTGGGAGCATGTGCAGCATGGAAAGTACAAGGTTCAACAAACACAGACTTATGCACATACTATCCCTGACTACAAACACAATAATGGGTGGCTACAAACCTGCCCATACACCACAATAGGGGCAATGTCCCAGCTTATGACCCCTGCTGCTGGGTAACCTGTGTGAATCTGTACAGCTGTGAGGTATTGCCTCAGCAAGATAAGGCCATATTGTCATGTTGATGGATGCACAAGTATGGGATCCCCTGCCAGCACTGTACCAAGGTGCTGAACTGGATACACAGACCCAGCAGCAAGTGTCTGCAGCCCCCCCACCAGAATGGCATAACCTGCCATGAATATGTAGGCATTTGACCATAATACTGAACACAGCTGCATTCACCCTGTGTTCCCCAGTGTATCACTGTGAGCAAAATTGTCCACCTGACAGAACTTGAGGACATAAAGCATCACAGTGTATAAAAGTACAAATGTCTGAATATTTCTGCTAACACCAGTACCATGTAGCAGAAGCAGCACAGACACAATCACCTATGGTACACACTATCCCTTGCACAGTTTGACCCCATATTGCCAAATGATCAACAGATATCCTGCAGAAACAGTTTGCTACCCGTAGGTGTAGAACACAAAGGTCTGCACTGGAGTATAAACTACCTAGAATGGATCGACACATTAAATACTGAAAGGGCATACTGGGCATACTCACACACTTAAACAAATGAAGCCCATATCTGCCAACAACAGTGGACCATACATATCTGACAGGTGCAGATGTTAGTGCATACACTCCTCAGTATGCACCAGTCATGCTTTGCACATACATTGGATAGGAATATACACATATATCCAAGAACAGCACACTATAATATGCCAAAAGTACAAATACATAGCTGTGTGGAAGGCAGTGACAGTGACAAAGAGCCTTCCATCATGATGCCTGTCCCACCCTGCACACAGTCAAATGGCTACAACCACATGATGTGTAAATGTCATGCACTGTAGAAATTAACCACAGGTATCCCTCAGCATTACAGACTGCCTGGTGCAAGTACTAGCTGTGCAACATGACTGCACAACCCAATCGTCATCTAGCAGTTGTATACACATACCTGCAGAATATAAACCTGCATGTGCCTGAGTGTGGTGTGTATACCTGTAGATGAATGGGTTATGGTCCATGCACACACATTGGCTCCCTATAGCCCTACTATGACAAGGCTGGTGATGTCAATCACTTTGGAATACACCTTTGGAAAAGGCGTAGCATGGTAATCTCTGTGGCACTTCCTATAACCTTGCAATGCTGTAGTGTGTTAGACTATTTAGGTAGGTGTTCTAATCCTAGCCATGGTAACTGTGTGTGTTTGTGTGTTCCTCTGCCTGTCTGTGTAGGAAGCAATGCTTTTTAGGCTACTCACACTCATTATAATTCAAATGCCCTACTTTGGCAAGGCTGCTGATGTCATTCACCTTGAAATACACCTTTGGGGAAGGAGTAGCCCAGTAATCTCTGTAGCGCGTACTATAACTGCATAATGCTGTAGTGTGATAAACTTGTTAGGTAGGAGTTCTAATTCCAGACATGGCTAGTGTGTGTGTTCTTTTATCAGTGTAGGGAGTAATGCTTTTGAGACCATTCACAGGCACTACAACCTCCATTGGCCTACTTTGTCAAGTCTGCTGATGTCATCAACTGTGAAATACACCTTTGGGGAAGAACTAGACCAGTAATCTGTGTAGAGTGTACTATAACTATGTAATGTTATAGTGTAATAAACTAGTTAAATAGGAGTTCTATTCCCAAATGTGGCAAGTGTGAATGTTTGTGTGTGGGTGTGTGTGTTCCCTTATCAGTGTAAGAAGCAATGCTTTTGAGACCATTCACAGGCACTACAACCTCCATTGGCCTACCTTGTCAGGTCTACTGATGTCATCAAGTGTGAAATACACCTTTGGGGAAGGAATAGCCCAATAATCTCCATAGCACGTCCACTAACTGCATAATGCTGTCGTGTAAAAAACTAGTTAGGTAGTAGTGCTGTTCTCAGACATGGCAAGTGTGGATGTTTGTGTGTGTGTTCCTTTATCAGTGTAGGGAGCAATGCTTTTGAGACCATTTTCAGGCACGACAACCTCCATTGGCTTACTATTTCAAGTCTGTTGATGTCATCAACTGTGAAATACACCTTTGGGGAAGGAATAGTCCAGTAATCTCCATAGCACGTCTTCTAAGTGTGTAATGCTGTAGTGTGATTAACTAGTTAGGTAGGAGTTCTAATCCCAACCATGGCAACTCTGTGTGTGTTTGTCATTGGTATTTTATGTGGAGGTTGCTGTGAGCATGTACAACTGGACTCATTGACAAGTGAGTTTTGTAATGTTCCTGTATGGTGGCCATATTATATGTCACAATGTCCACCTTACAAGGATAACAGATGTCAATCAGCTGAGAGGCTGGGGTGCCAATCCATACCACTACTTGTGATACAACGCCTCTTGAACAAAGTAAGCAACCCCAGTATTACCCAGAGTACACTCTCAACCCATGTCTCATACACAAACACACTTGCCTTGGCAACTACCGCTATGTTGGTAGTACCCTGCATGTTGTTCACAGTTAGTAAGCATGGTGTGATTGCAGTGGGCTACAGAGGGCATGGCACTCTGTCCATCAGTACAATAGGAACATAATTGCAGACAGTGCGCCTTCACTATGTTCCCCACTGGATGCCTGCAACATCTGTGGTGCCATTAAATGTGATCTACAAAGCATATATGATGCCTTACACACATGCCCTGCATGGACAGATGCCAATGACACCAGGTAATACCTGTATCATGCTATCAATGTAGGTGCAGGGTCAACCTGTTGCCCATTAGCAGGTCCTCCTACAAGAGGTCAGGATTGGCACATCTGATGAAAGCAATCTGTGTACACAACATGGGCCAGGCAACCCAGGTACACTTCCATATGTCACCATACATGAATGTGGGACATATGCACATCCCAGACACCGTCCATGCCATGGACTATAGAACACATACATGGCAAGCATTGCACAGCAGTGGCCACACACAATAGTAACCCAGGTGGCTTGATGGTGAATATAATACCCACCTGTGTGGATCATTCCAGACACTACTCCCCTGAGCCACACTGCAGACCATTGTCATGTGGCCTGATGCCAAGGTATACCCCTCACCTAGCCTTGTACAATCCTCTAGCACAGCCAACCACTACACACCCATGAAGCAATGCACACATGCATGTCAGCACTGGCACCCTGTGTCTGTGTGTGTGTGTGTGTGTGTGTGTGTGTGTGTGTGTGTGTGTGTGTGTGTGTGTGTGTGTGTAGTGTATGATGCCTCTGACCACATTCACACCCAGTACAACTCCCATTTGCATACAGAAGCATGCTGACTGATGTCAGACACCTTCACATACCCTTTGCCCATAAAACCTCAGGATAACCCCTGTGGTGAATGTGATACCTGTGCATTACTGTATTGTGGCAAACTAACTAGTTAGGAAGTGTATTCCTGACCCTGTCAAGTGTGAAAATGTGTATGAGTCCCTTAGAGAGTCTGGCTGTGTTGACGCTGACACCTGTTCATGTGGACAGGCACATGCTACACCCACCGTATCTGTACTATATCACTGTTGCAGATGTCAGTCACCAGCACATATACATTTGGACAGCTCACCAACATGTAAGCTATGTGGTGCATGCAATAACTGCATGCGCCATGCACATGTGATGGTAATGCATAGTCAGTCAGGGGTTTGAAACCCTGTACTGGTAGGTGTGTGACACAAGCATGCTTAGGTTTTACTCCCCCACCACTTCCCTGATGTACTTTGTCTCTGTCCGTTCCTCCCAAACCCTCTCTGGTGGATGTGGAGATGTACACCTGCTTTGCTTAGGCAGCAGCTTGTGTTTTGTAAGTGATGGTCATGATCAGCTGATGGCCTCTGCACCAATTGCAGTCCTCCTCTAGCTGATTGAATGTGAAACAGTTGTGGTAACATTCTCATAGCCAATTGCATGGAAACACAATACAATATCTAGGAACATCATGTTGCTGTTGGGCTGTGACATTCACTGTGAGTGGAACCTAGATCTGGTGTTTGGCAAACATCATCACAGATGGTTTGGGGATTCACCTCAAACAACATACACTGTGGAAAAAGGCCAACAGACAGGAGTGTGATGTGCCAGACATGGCTACAGAATGCAAGTGTTGCTATTCTTCATTTAGAGTAATGTTGGTTTAACAGGGTGTGTGTGGTTATGGCTAGTCTGCCTGTTTTAATAACTCTCATGACAGTGCGATATTTGTGCGGAAACACCCAACTGTATGGTCATCTGCAGACTGGTCAGTGTGTGGAACTTTTTGTTCCTTGTGTTACTCACAGAACACCTATCCGAGAACTGCAGAAGCATAGTGTGAGGATTGCAGTCAGTACATGGTGACAGCCATGAGAGTTACTGACTTCATATCACTGATTGGACATATGTCACAAAAAATAGTGCTATGACAGTAAATGTCTCAGGTTATCACAGCAGCATGCCAATATTGGGCCGGTGTTCATAGCTCTAGTCACAAGTCTGTCTCCCTTTGTACATATGTCATGCAGTATATGTGCATGTGTTCTCCTTGCTCTGCAGCTGTTCAAAATCTGGTATCTTGGGGTAATGGGAATATATATGCATGCTGTTATAAGTAATCCTGAATGCTGTTGACTATTACTAACCCATATCTGCCTTAAAACAGCAACACTATAGGCTGTAATAGAATGCCAATCCCATTGGACCCACCTGTCCCACCTCAGCTGGCCATGGCACCAGGCACCAGCACGTCTGGGTCTCAGCCTGGGACCTCATCATCAATTGCCCTTGCACCACCCTTGGGTGGAACTGCAGCAGGGGATGGGGCTTGGTTCCCCCCTGGGAGTGGGAGCAGACAGGAACCTGTCACCCACCGTCAAGTCCAGGCCATGGTGTGTAGGGAGCTCCAGAAGGAGTTTGGAGATGAGCTACGCCAGCTTGAGGACTGTGTGGTGCAATTAGAGGGTGAGCCTACCCCTTCTACCCAGCCCCCAGTGCAGCCACCTTTGGGACCATGAAGGTGCAGTGGTGACTGCCCATGGGTGGGGACCTCAGTCCCACTGTTTCCATTTGGGGGCTCATGGGCTTGTGACTTCCAAAAATCCCACCCCATCCAAGGTGTTTCCCCCACATGTGTCATATACTGCTCCTCTATGCTGTCTTGTCTGTCATCCTACCCAACCTATCCTCCCTAAGTATGCCTACTCTCCTTCCCCAACATCCCACTCTCACCTTAATAAATAAACAAAAAAGGCAATCTGTTCCCAAAAAAAAAAAATTTCACCCCATACATAGCTACCCATTTCGCACACGTGTCCACCTGACACATGTAATCTGGTCTAATTGGCATCACAACATATTATTGTTTCCTCACCCATCTCTCAGGGGTTTGAGTGTCCAAATCTACCTCCAAATTCTGTGTATATGCACAGCTGTTGCTGTAGAAGAAATGGGCAGCTATGGACCATCCCTACACCCTTCCTGCACATCCCTAGCTATTTTTCATACTGTCTTTCCCTCTTTGTGCCCCTTTTTCACCACTTTCCTATCAACCTTTTTTTCTTTTATATTAAATAAATTAGTGCGGGGTAAGAGGGAGTATGCACTTTTAAGCAGCAGTAAGCAGGTTTAAGCCTGTTTGCATGAGGTAAGCAATGCACACACAGATTAAGCAATTTAGAAGCTGAGTGTAAGAAACTGTAACCGGAAGTTAGCATTGCTTAGCTCCAAGCAAACCCACACAAACCTGCTTACAACTGTTTAAAAGTTTATCACTCTGTATCCAGTGACCTTTGATCTGCCCAGCAACAAAATAAACAGTATCTGCAAGGCTTGAACCCAGGACCCTACACACCACAGTCAATGTGATTTACCACTAAGCCATGGCTGATATACATAAATCTGAGGTATTTACAAATATATCATGCAGCACAATCATTCAACAGTAAAGGAATGTATTTATACATGTAGATGTATGTGTGTGTGTACATATATTTATAACTAAATAGATATACTCCTCTAATTTTATATATAGTTATGAATATATATATATATATATATATATATATATATATATATATATATATATATATATATATATATCTGTAGTAAGAGTAGGGGAACAGGTGGAGGAGACCCTGGAGAGATGAAGATATGCTCTAGAGAGAAGAGGATTTAGGACATCAGGACTAAGACCGAATATATGTGTGTGAATGAGAGGAAGGACAGAGGAATGGTGAGGATGCAAGGAGTAGAGGTGGCAATGGTGGATGAGTTTAAATACTTGGGATCAATAGTTCAGAGTAATGGTAAGTGTGGAAGAGAGGTGAAGAAGATAGTACAGGCAGGATGGATTGGGTGGAGAAGAGTGTCAGGAGTGATTTGTGATAGACAAGTACCAGTAAGAGTGAATGGGAAGGTCTACAAGAGGGTAGTGAGACCAGCTATGTTATATGGGTTGGAGACAGTGGCACTGACAAAAAGGCAGGAGTTAGAGCTGTATGTGGCAAAGATAAAGATGTTAAGATTTGCACTGGGTGTGACGAGGTTGGACAGGATTAGGAATAAGTATATTAGAGGGTCAGCCCATGTTGGAAGGTTTGGGGACAAAGCCAGAAAGGCAAGATTATGTTGGTTTGGACACGTGCTGAGGAGGGATGCTGAGTATATTGGGAAAAAGATGCTAAGGATGAAGCTACCAGGAAACAGGAAAAGAGGAAGGCCTAAGATAAGGTTTATGGATGTGGTGAGAGAGGACATGCAGGTGGTTGGTGTGACACAGCAAGATGCAGAGGACAAGAAGAAATGGAAACAGATGGTCCACTGTGGTGACCCCTAATGGGAACAGCCGAAAGAAGATGATGATGGTGATATATATATATATATATATATATATATATATATATATATATATATATATATATATATTGATATAGATATACAGCAATATATATATAGAAAGCTCAGGTAAATGAAGACCACATCACTGAGATGACTTTGCGACAGGACGAATCCCCAACAGTAAGTCAATGTATTATGGAATGGAATACATTCCCGTTTCCGTAATACATTTGAAAACCTCATGAAAACATGTATAGCGGCGGGCAAGCTCCTCTGCACCCCCCATGAGAGGAGCTGCACCCTCCACACCCCCCTACTTAAATATATCAACTCTGAGATCGCACTACAGTGAGGGAATGGGACTAACTCCCAGTCTGATCTACTTACCATTGTCAGGGATTCGTCCTGTCGGTGAAGTCATCTTGGTGTGTGTGTATACAGATATAGAGCTATAGATATAATACAGCACATAACAAAGACATATATGATCACAGGCACCATTAAAGGGGGTGAGGGGGCTCAAGCAACATACATCTTACACGTATCAATATTCTCCCCCAGCCAAACAGGTCTGCCCTGCAATACAATACCAACTGTTGCTAATCCCATAACCAGGACCTGACACTACATGGCCACAAGATGTTAACAGTACACAATGCCACCTGTATGATGTGAGGCTGGTATCAATAATATATCATACAGTACAGTCTGGCTACCATAGTGAATGTACAATGTGTAAGCAATAAACATTCCTAAGATACATACACACAGACACAGGTATGCAGATACATATATATGCCTATAGATATATCTATATATGTATATATATATATATATATATATATATATATATATATATATATATAGAGAGAGAGAGAGAGAGATGTAATTACACATGCACACACAGAGGTATGTCTAGGAAGATACATAATTATAGGGTGCATACCACACTGAACAGCTAGTATCCCTACAATTGCAACCTCATTAAATGGACAGTGTATCAGTCACCCATACAAAAGACAATTGTTGCTTGAAACATATACCCACACAGAAGTCGAAGGATGTAACACCACACACAGTTTTGCCTACTTTTTAAATGTTTATTTGTATACTATTACAGTTGTATATGCCATGTCATATAGCTGTTTAGACTTTGAAATACATACAAACAGATGAAAGCAACTCTCAAACAGATCATTTCATACATTAATCCGAAAGCATAACATATGTTGGTGTCCACGCCAAGGCCTTCAAGTAGTACAACAGGAAAGACAGACTGGGCCACATGATAACAATCAATCAACAGTAAGTAATGCAGATGTTCAGCCCAGCAGCCTCTAAATACACTTTGTATGCAATCCCTAGGGGGAAAATACATAGGTTGCCACACTGGGAGGTATCTGTTACATAAGAATGCATAACTGAAATCATCACAATCACACTGACAAACAGAAGAGTCTGTATGGCAGTAAACAGTAGGCCAGCAATGTTCACAGGGTGAAATGCATGGTAATGTACATCCATATACCTTAAGGCAGCTGAATACTGGTATTCCTCACATGCTGTAACCCAAGGATAGTTATGGTGCAACCCCCATAGACTGACTTACAAGGGCATATAACACTGTTACATACACTGACCACTAGACTGCAGAGGGGCACACGTGTTGTGCTGATGAAGGCCACATATTTATGGTGCATATGTCCTGTACACCATTATTCATTGACATCATACCTGATAACAAGCCAGTCAGATAACAGACTGCTGGACATGCTGTGAATAGTAGTGTTTTTTTTTCTGAGGACATTACTTGGACATTCTGCAGTTGTGTGTACAGTACTGTGGTCTGTGTACATAGGGCAGATGTCTGCAACCTTCACTACCCAAAGAGCCATGTCTGACCCCTCTCCCACTAAATTAAAGTCATCGGGAGCCACAACAGCTATTTGACCCCTAAAATGAAGATAGCCGGGCATATAAGGTTTCAGATATAGTTATAATAAATATAAAAAAACTATGTGTATAAGAACAATACCTAACATGTGTGTGTGTGTGTGTGTGTGTGTGTGTGTGTGTGTGTGTTTGTGTGTGTGTGTGTGTGTGTGTGTGTGTGTGTGTGTGCGTGTGTGTGTGTGTGTGTGTGTGTGTGTGTGTGTGTGTGTGTGTGTGTGTGTGTGTGTGTGTGTGTGTGTGTGTGTGTGTGCGTGTTGTGCGGTAGAGTGGCCATTAATCCTCAGAGGTACAGGGAGCTACTACAGTGGGTTGTGAGAGCTGCATGTGGCTCCAGAGCCACAGTTTGTTGACCCCTGAGTTAGGATGATTGACGACAGTATGTGTATTGTGCATACGTACCTTGGGCTGTGCACAGACTGTGGTAGATGCCATTGTTCTTGATCCTGTTCTATCTGATGTTACATGCTGCTCCAGTGTATGGTACCCTATTAGCTCACATGTCTGTAGGGCCAGGCACATACGTGTCCCATACCACAGACAGCCATCGGACCACACTGTGCCATGACCAATGTATGTAGGGTTACTGTGTGAGTGGCACATATGAGGATGGTGTTTAACAGACAGTCATTATAGTGTCATATTAACCTTGTGTGTCATATGTGGTTGTGGCTGGGTTGACATTGGATGTGGGTATGCACTTTCTCACAGGTGTCTGCCACACTGTGTTGTGATCTGCATGTCGAGCCCACTATAATCGGAGGTACATGTGTATTCCCCCATACAAAATGTAGTCCTGTGTTGTGGCAGCCTGCCTGTAGTTTGCACAGTGCATTGTGACATGCCTAGCAGCCTAGTGTAATTACCCAGTGTGCTGTTATGTCCAGTTATTTAAAAGACATTATGCTGCCAGGCCACCATAACTGTTGTGTACTTCTGACAAAGCAGTGGTCCGCTGTACATCAGTATCTACTGGGTAATATGTGGCCATGTGATGTCTGCACCACCAGGTATTATGTGTCAGGACAGACTGGCGTGTGTGCGTGCATAAACTGTGTGTGCATATGTAGTCCAGTATTGCCATGATATACCCATGTACATGGCTAGTCACATCCCCATTGGGAGGCGTGGTCCACAAGTCATGCACGGACTGATGACAGACTGTCCACATATATTGGTCATATCCCTGCTGTAGTCCACAGGATCATTACTGTGCTAGCAGTGGTACTGTACTATGATGTCCTTAGGATGTCTGTTCATAGCCAATGGCGCACATGTCTACAGCAAATGTGACCTCCCACACCCAACATGTCTGTTAAGACAACACCTACTACAGTAGCAACAGTCTACATATATACCTGCAATCCATCCATGACATCCACTTGTACTAAGAGTTTGGGACTATTGTTGCTGAGGTAGGACTCCACGCCATGTTCTGGACATATGGTAAACATATATGTGTACATATTTAGCCACATATCTATATAGATAGGTTCAGAGGTTCATAGGTAGGCACTAGGCTATCGGCCCTGGGGCCTATACAAGCCCAGCCAAAAAGGTACCCTGGCTTTTGCCACCCAAGAAAATTATTTTCCTTTGCCACTGTCGAGCAGAGCCACAGAGGTGATCCCCGGGGTGAATTTCCTATTTCCCATCCAATTATCAAAATTTTCTTGAAGAGTGCGAATGAGGAGCTTTGTTTGATATAGATAGGTAGTTTATTCCAGAGTATGGGAAGTCTCTGGGACAGGAATCTATCCCTCCGTCATGTTCTGTTTTTTGTGATGACAAGGTTTGGGTCCCTAGAGCGTGTAGCTCGGATGAATTGGGATTTCTTTAAGTGGAGCATGTCCAACAGCTCTGGGTTTGACATAGCTTTGTATGTTAGGCAGAGATCGCCTCTGAGTAGGCGATATGTGACGGAGTAAAGCTGGAGTTTTTTGAGACGATCTGCGTAGGGCGTCTGTTTGAGGCCAGTAATCCTCTTTGTGAGGTATTTCTGCGGCCTTTCCAGTTGTTGTAGATGTCTTGTGAGGCACATACCAAAAAGGGCATTGTACTCTATAATGGGTCTAATGAGTGATGAGTAGAGGGGAACAATGACCTCTTTTTTTCTGAATGAGAAACCTTTTGTGATGAGGTGTGCCATGTAGAAGGATTTCCTGACAACTGTGGCAATGTGATTATCAAAGGAGAGACTACTGTCCACCTGTGTCCCAAGGTCTCTTATCACACTTTTGGTATTAAGTATACTACCGCCTATGTTGTAGTTCATGGGTACAGAGTTTTTACTAAAAGGGATGACAATGCACTTTTTGGCATTGAGCTTGAGGCCATGGCTTTGACACCAGACATCTGTCTCAGTGAGGCACTTTTGTAGGATGTCCACATCGTTAGGAGTTTCGATTATGGCTCCTCGTTTGCATTCATCTGCGAACTGCATTAGCCAAAGACCTTCTGTGTTAGCCTGTACTTCAGAAAAGTAGATACTAAGCAGGAGCGGACGGACCCAGGACTGAACCCTGCGGTACTCCACTTGTCACTGGTCTGAAGTCGGATTTGGAGTCTGCTACTTTCACAGTGTGGGTTCTGTCAGTGAGCCAGTTGGCAACCCATCTTGTGACATAGGGATTTATACCTAGTTTAGTGAGTTTATCTATAATTCCAGAGTGGGGGTTGGTGTCGAAAGCCTTGGCAAGATCTACATAGGCTGTGTGAACTACCTTACCCTTGTCTACGGCTTTGATGACTGCTTCAAAGAAGTCAATCAGGTTTAGGAGACATGATCTGCCTTTTACAAACCCGAACTGGGTGGGGTCTAGAGTTTGGAGATTATCAATGTCTTTGTTTATAAGTTCCATGATGATACGTTCCATGGCCTTGCAGACCAGGCTCATCAGGCTAATGGGGCGGTAGTTCCCGGGGTCTGTGGTGGCTCCCCTTGTGGATATACACATATCCACATTCATATATGGACATATAGATATCCATGTACATATATGGAGATATATATGTACACACACACACATATATATATATATATATATATATATATATATATATATATATATTTAAAAACACAAATATACATATACACAGCAATGACTTCAACAATTGGCTAAGCTTCTGATGTAATTCAAATGGGATCCAGCATCTGTCTGCCTGGGATGACATGATTGACAAACCACAGTGCTTTGCCAGAGATGGTCTGCACCTGTTGCCCTTGGGATTCAGGTTACTGGCTAAAGCTCTTGCCACCCCCATAGGACAAATCCACCACCATAACAGATATAAGCATGCAAAACTGAAGGTAATGCTACTTAATGCTAGAAGTCTAAACCTAAACATGCACTCTCTCTGGAAACACCTAAAAATGGAGAACATTGATATTTGTGCAGTAACTGAGACCCGGTTCAACACTCCAGAGAGCACACCTGCAGTACCAGGCTACAACTCTTACCACACATTTTGGCCACCAAACCAAGACCACAAGACTACAGGAGGAGGAGTGTCCATATTCAACAAGGTTATTCACACATCCAGGCTAGCTCCCAACACTATGCATCTGAAAATCTCCAGGTGCAACTAAAACTAGGTAAGACTGCAATCCAAATTGTAGCTTGCTACAGATCCGCCACCATGCCCCAAGATTTTCACTACACCTTACTAAACATACTAGAAATTATTAAGATACAACCAAAAACACTCATACTGGGTGATTTCAACTACCCTGCCATTAAATGGGAAAACTACTCGGGAACCAACACCTTTTCTCAACTGTTCTTGGAAGTCATAAATTCCAGCGCCCTTGATCAAGTAATCCATTGTCCATCCAGGGGCTCCAGTATCCTAGACCGGGTGATTACCAACATGGGAAATAGATGCTCCACACCAGTGGTCACCTCCTCATTGGTCAGGTCTAACTATAAGCTAGTCACCGTTGACATCCACATCCCACCCCCACCACCCAGGAATGAGACCTCCATAAAAAAACCTCCACAAGCCCAACTTCATGCTACTCTAGTCAGATGTGACAAACTTTGATACACCTGTGGAGACGGGAGATGAAAGATCAACTGCTGAATCCTAGTAAGGCAATGTGGGAGCACATCCGCTCGTGCATGTATTGTGTCATTTTAAATATAACCAAGATACTCCCCTCCAAAAAAAGGAAGCCAATCTGGTGGTCCCCTGCCACAAAAAACTACAACAGAAGGAAGAGACTGTTGAAGAAAAAGGGATAATCCCAGGATGCAAACAACTCCCTTACCAGCCTCAGTAAGAAGCTGGAATTCCTCATAAAATCCGCCAATGCTAGTTACATAAATGAAATTGCCACAGATTCCAAAGACAACAACAAGGCATTCTATAGTTATGTCAAGCATCTAAATGGCAATGCTCAGAACTGATCTGAGCTTCAACAGAATGGCATTAAATATACTGATCCCAAGGATTTTGCCAATATCCTGGAAGATCAAAGTAGTGCCACATTCACCCCCCTCTCACCCCCTAAAGGGCCAATCTCAGTACCAATAGATTGCCAAATTCCAGTAATCATGGCCACACAGGTAGAAAATGCACTCTCCACAGCTGAGAATACAGCATCCATGGGACCATATGACATTCTGGGCTATGTACTACATGAAGTACAAAATGAACTGGCACCTCACCTAAGTGTCATGTTTAATAATAGCCTCAACTCAGGTTTTGTGCCCACTGAGTGGTGCACAGCTGCAGTTATCCCACTCCATAAGCAGGGATCCACCTTGGATCCCGGGAACTGCTGTCCCATCAGTCTGATGAGCCTGATCTGCAGGAGCATGGAATGCATTATCATAGAACATATAAACGAAGACATTGGCAAGCCTCAAACACTGGACCCCACCCAGTTTGGGCTTGTGAAGGGCCAATCATGTCTCTTGAACCTGATTGAATACTTTGAATCAGTCTCCAGAGCTGTGGAAGAGGGTAAGGCAGTCCACACAGCCTATCTGGACCTCACTAAGGCCTTCAACACCATCCCCCACTCTGGAAACATAGATAAACATACTAAGCTGGCCATAAATGTCTACCTCACTTGATGGGTTGCCAACGGGCTTACTGACAGAACACACACTGTAAACATATCTGACTCCACCACCAGCTCCAGACAAGTGACAAGTGGAGTATCTCAGGGTTCAGTCCTGGAACCGCTCTTGTTTGGCATCTACTTCTCTGCAGTATATACAAACACTACGGGACTCTGGCTAACAAAGTTCACATATGACTGCAAACTGGGAGCCATTATTGAATCCCCAAATGATGTGGATACTCTACAAAAGGGCTTTACAGAAACAGATGCTTGATGCCAGAGCTATGGACTCAAAATTAATGCCCAGAAATGTATATTTATCGCCTTTGTGAAATACCATGTATCCATGAATTACCACATAAGTGGCAGTACACTACACTACGACAGTGTGATGACAGACTTAGGGACACAGGTGGACAGTGCTCTCACCTTCAATATCCGCATTGCCACAACAGTAAGGAAATCCTCCTATGTGGCACACCTCATCACTAAGGGCTTTTCATCCAGACAAAAAGGAGGTAATTGTCCCACTGTACTCATCCCTCATTACCCCCATTATAGAGTACAATGCCCCATTTTGTATGTACCTCACCAGACATCTGCAACAGCTGGAAAGGCCACAGAAATACCTCACTAAAAGTATCAGAGGCCTAAAGCAGATGCCCTATGCTGACTGTCTAGAAAACCTCCAGCTATACTTTGTGGCATATTGTCTACTCAGAGGCAATCTCTACTTAACATACAAGGCCATGTCAAATCCTGGGTGTTGACATCTGTCATAAGTGTATGTAATGCCATGTACAATACATGTGTCTATCTGCTGTCATTACAGTACCAAGGGATGTGAGTGTCATGTCTGGGACATACAAGTATATGAGACATGCACTGCACTGTTATCCCTGTGACTGTGTTACATACAGGGGTAGTAACCCAGGGTATGTGCTGTCACACTGGCATGTAATGAAACATAGTGGTACTACTGTTGACAGTGCTGTCCCAGGCAAGGGTAGAGTGCTAAAAGTACTACTGACAACAAGCACACCTACAGGCATAGCTGGACTCTGCAGCCTCAGTGTCGTGTTCCTGATGTGTGGGCTGTGTCACTGTATATATCCCCTACTGGATAATGATCAGACATGTGGAATGTAACTGTAGAGTACTGTCTGTACAGAACATGTTAGTGAGGGCTTACAACATGTAGTAATGGTATACATATTGTTGTCAAACACCCATCTGTCGACACATTCATCCTACTGCATAGATACTTGCCAAGCTGATGTCTGTCAATCCCTCTACAGATGTGCAGATAGCGGGTATCCAGCTGGGATATGTACAGACAACCTATGCTTTATTGACACTGACATGTCTGCCCAGCTGTGTACTAACTGGCACATATAGGAGACACCACCCTGTACAGACCACATGCCATAGGTACCTACACTACACTACCACAGTCAACAGAACATGCTTGGGTACAGGTCTCCATCACAGGCAATAACCATGTGTTGTAATACATGTTGCATACATGTCAACTGGATCACATCAGTGGCCATGTGCAAAAGGCACCACAAGGATTGGCTGATGCATGTCACTCTCACCCTGATGGTCACCAATGTGGTGTCCGTCTATAGATTGCCTGCTGGCACATGGCAGGTGACATGATACCAATGTACACACACCCCCACACAACCCATCTCTCCATGGACAATAGCCAGGTGCACAGCTATGACCACCTACAGCAATACACCACAGCACTGACACATGTGTACATGTGCATTGCTGAGGATAGCAGTGTCTGTGTATTAATACTCCTGTAGGTGGGAATTCCATGACGGCCTTCACAACCAACTCAAAATCGATTGCCATAGTCAGATGTGGCTGCTGCTGTATTGGACATGACATGTACCCTGTTACACTCCTCTCCCTAACAGCTACATGAGCCTTGCAGTACTAGCACAACAGTGTTGTGCAAATGGGTCGATAGGCATGGGAAACCCATTGAGGTCTGTTAAGTGTGTGCATGTGTGCATATCTGTAGGGTATACCATTCCAAGGTCACATACTCCTATTACACTACACATTGCCACACAGTGGTACAGATCATGTTTTTGCTGTCCATAGGTGAGGCATGGCAATCCAGCACCCTACTATGCCTGTGTTATGTGCATTAGATGCATATCCCTGTAGTACCACTGTTGTGATATACAGTGGGTTGTATTGCAGTCATGGACAATGCTTGATAGTGGGTATGTCAGAGTGTCATCATGGGTTCTAGTGCATACAATATCCACTGGGGGATGTGGGTGCTGTGTACACTGTCATTTTGCCATGGTACACCCAGTATATGTCCCATATACCACTTTATGGTGACCACTGTCACCATCAACCATACAGGTAACTGATACCACAATACAGCCCAGTTACACATGTGCTGTGTGCAGCCTACCTGTAACACATTGGACACATGGACTAGTTAGTTAGCACCAATAGGCCCAGGTCTCTCAGATGTGTGTCTGCCTGTTATGTGACTGTCAATGTGCTTATGATGGTATGTCACACTATGTATTGTCCATGTACAACCATTACATCCCCCATTACCATACTGTACCTGTCTGTGGATGTTCTGCATGCAACATGTAACCTGGTACACACCTCACCTTAAACATTGTGTGGTGTGTGCAATGAAAGCCACACAGTTCAGTAGAACTACATACGTAGGTAGGGGTCAAGTCACAGTGTTGTCAAGTAAGAGTGTGCGTGCATGTGGATAGGTCTACATAAGGTTGCAGATTATACATGTCCCAGCGGCTCACCTGTCTATGTGGCATAGGCAATAACTGTTATACAAACCTGTGATATGTGTGCAACTGTACTCTGGATATGTCACAGCCATGGTGTCACCACAGTGTCATACCCCTTGTAGAATATGAATACAAACCATCCTCCTGCTGACACATGTACACCTACAACACAAATGGATAAAATTATGGAGATCACAATCACCCAATGTTACTAACAGCTGAAATGCATCATAGCTGGATAACTACACTAACTGACATGTATGCATTACACATTATTCCTGACAACATGTTACACTGCAGTACATTGCTGCACTGTATTACAGTCACCATGTGCATCAGAACCATATTAACCTGTCCCTGCATCGATGTTATGGATGACAGGGATGTGGCACAGGTATCATCATATGCACAGGGTGTGTTGCTGGTCTGCCAGAGGTCGAGTGTGGTCCATACATTTGACACCATGTGAGTGGGTGAGGGGTTTAATTATTTGAATGGGGCATGGTGATGTGGTGTGTATCGGTAAGGGGTTACCCTAGGTGTGTCTGCATAGTATGTAGGTATGTATGCACACAGTTCTGCCATGTGGCTGCCTTATACAGTTGTTTCTGGACAGCTATAGACCATAACTAGCAGGGTGTGCAGTTCACCACCTCTGGCAATGGACATGCTGACTGTGCCTGCCAGGGGTTCCATGGGTACGTCCAGGTACAGGACCACATGCTCATGGCCTGCTGTGGTGTGGTGTGGACAGCACCCGCCCTGCAGTGCTGGGGCTGGCACTGCCACTACAGGAGCAGATTGGTGTCCTGGCATGTCCCCGTTGGCCGCCAGCTGTTGGTGTTGCTGGCCTATGTCCACTCGGCCATTGACACACTCCCACCACATGCTCAAGCACAGACAAACTACAGTTGATGAGGCCCATCATCTCACCTAACTGCCTATCCATGACCTTGGTATATGCACGGATGGCACCAGACAGTTCACGGAAGTGATCACTTGCAGATGTGAGAGCAGCTCTCTGCAGCCTCAGTCCCTGTCTGGTGTACAGTTCCATACATGCCTGTGCCGCCATTACAGCCTGAAACATGTGCCTGGTGGTACAAGTTGTGGCACTTATGCCAGGGGCATGATGACCAGCAGCCCTACCACGTGTACAGTGGGACATCTGCCTATGTGTTTGCCTGTCGGACATCTGGCTATGCCTGCTGTGAACAGACACAGTAGGCATGGACACCACACTCTCCTGTGCAGTGCCACCAACTGCCAACTGTCTCTCAGCTATGGCCACTGGTGATGAGGTATGTATAGGCACTGAAACTGTGTGCGGGTTTAGGGTGGCTAAGAGGGGGATGTCAAATGAATGCACTGTTCTCGGCCCCTGACAATCCTACTTGTGCCTCAACAATAGTATCATCATCTGCAGTGTCTGCATGGACACCAACATCAGAATGCATGCAGGATAGACCCTGACCCACCTCGCCACCTGTGGGGGAGAAATAGAAATGCACTTTAAGACCTATCCAGCATTGCATTACAATACACACACACACACACACACACACACACACACACACACACACACACACACACACACACACACACACACACACACACACACACACACACACACACACACACACACACACACACACACATTCCACCTTAATACCTACCTGTCTGTGATGTTACAGACAGTCCCACTTTTATTCCTGAAAGTTGCCCATCATGCATCACAACTGGTAACATACACTCATTAATACCACTCATTAACACTTCATTCCTCTCAATGCCTACACAAGTGACCACAACACAAGACCTGTTACTCCATTAACTCCTTGACCTGACTGGAGTATGTTTTACATGGCCTCACTGCTGTCATTCAGTGCTCACCCTGTGTATGTTTGGACATTGTGAGCATGGCTCCTATATGTGAGGGGCTACTATGTTCCCTCCATAATGTCACGCACTAGAGTGTCATGCATAAGGATTGCTCATTACATGGCTGACAGGCTGCTCAATCAACCTATCATGTAACATCTGTGATATATGGTTACACTCTCTAGTGTTGTCTAGTAATTCAGCAATGCATCAAGTGCTGCCTACATGGGGTGTCATTCAACTCTCTGCTGTCTGCGATATTGAGGATATACCTGGTATCTACTTTACCTCCCAATGCATGTTGCATGCTACAGACCTTATCGGACTATCAGCTGTCCTATAATTACATATCAGACAAGTATTCCTGGTGTGTCATGTGACACTCCATGTCCATGTACTGCACAATCCCAAAGGGAAGTACTGCTATATGAACAACTCCACAATCACACATGTGCATACATGGATGCCCACACAACCACACACACATGCACACACACATCCTACATGCATCAACCTCCCTCCACTACACCAGACTGCATCTACAGACAAAATAACCACCCACCCACACAAACATACAGGTGAGGTTGCAAAATGATAGTACACACAGTCCTCCCATTACCCATCTGTCAACATGCATAACATATAGTACACAACAGCATGCAGTGCAGCTATAGTCAATCCATGCTAGCAACAGTATACATGTGTGTGAGGCATGGCCTGTGTTAGTAGGTGATGCCCCTTCCCCTGAGAAACACTGCACCCATGTACACGGTATTGCTGTGCACCTGTTATGCACCCTGCCATGTACTGTGCACCAAACCTCACAGGTGTACAAACCATTGCTGAATATGTAGCACTGTGTCAGTTATGTCAGCTGTAATGCTCACAGCCCCTATGTTTTTCAGCAACACATACCTGGGATCATATGTGGACAAATGTCATTTCTGAATGCCTGATGTACGGTTTACAGATCTCAACATCAGCAGTGGATGTATGACCAGTACAAGAGTATTACACTGACAACCATCAGACCTTACCGTGACTATGGGGGGTGCCCTATACATGTTCCACATCTCTGCATTGTTGCAAGGTCTACTCATATGCACATCCCTTGGAGTTCACACACTGCCGTCACTATTGCTGTGGAGTTAGGCTTATGTCTGCCACAGTTACTGAACCTGATTTTGTGCAGATACAGCCATTCTTAGCATCCTTAGGATCCCTGCTGCAGTGCACTGCTGTGTCATGATGACACACCCTCGCCACCTTCAGCCTTTTTGCAGATGCTTGACAACTATGGACTACACATGTGTGTCACTTTGCATTGTCCCAAACAATGGACACCACATGCAACAACCTACCAGCTAATTATTTGGACCACAGTATTATGTTATGCCATAGTGTCGATCTGTAACAGTTGCTATTGTAATACAGGTATATTTACTGTTGTAGCACCATATGAGGGTGATGTTTCACACACGTCCCTACTGTAGGCTGTGTGTCCCACCATTCTTATCATCCCTGTGGACACATTTCACAATGACAGGATGTTAGTTATCTTGCATGTGTCTGATGTACCCTTCTGATAGCCCATCATGGTCTCCACTGTGATGTGGTGCATTTCACAGCAACAAAACATGAACATGTACAGCATGCAGTATGGGTAGGTGTGTTAGATGTGTGCATGGAATATCCCATAGCTATTACATGCCCAGTGTATTGCCAAGCATGAACATAAACCATACTCATTGGCTACAGACTGCTGCCTTGGTGGTATACCGGAGGGACCTACATAAGAGTATGAGAGAGTTGATGTCAGTGGCCACAGCTGTGGCATTCGTATAGGGTGAGTGCAGCATTACAGTACATCAACAGTACAAGTCAACAATACTACAGCTTATGCACAACTGTTTATTACTAATACACAGCAACAGACTATGTATATGACATCTCAGATATGCATGATCTACCTGTACAGATGTGGATTCATACACAACAGTGGTCTAAGGGTGTGCCCTGGAGCCTTACCTGCACACTCCACAGCTGGGGTGTGTGTGGTGACCACTTCCACAATGATCGCTTTCAGTTGTTGATTCTGCAGGTGGGCAGGTGCCACAAGGCTGCTGAGTAGCTACTCCACACGAGTCAGGGGTGGATGTATGGCATGGCCACCTCCTGTTGCAAGGTGATCCCCCTTGGACAGCAGCAGCGAGCCGACAAACATGGTAAAACAGGTCACTACAATGATGCCAGACCTGCTCATAACTGCAGTTATTCAGGCCGACATCATTGACCCAGTGGACTAGATCATTCCACCGGACAATCCTCTCCTGCTGATTGTGGGCTGTCCTGCTGAACAGCAGTGGGTAGTGGTGTAATAGGTGTGTGATGATGACATCATTTTCAGCGACACTATAAGATGGCTGTCTGCCCTGCGACATCTTCCCTGAAAGACATGAAGATGGAAACAGGTCTGAGCAACTCATACAGCAGGGTAACTATAGTTCTTAATGCACAGCTCTGTCTCCCCCCACCATATCAGCTACAACAAATTGTTCACACAATGCGACTGCTATGTCTACAGCTTACCTACAATTGGGACATATGTTGTATTGTACCACGTTTTGTGCTATGTGTTTGTAACATGCTTTGTGCTATGTGTTAGTAGCCATGTTTCCTGTGGGGACACTATCATTGCTGGCCTGTTATGGGCTATTGCACCTGCATGCCATTGTTAGTGCCACTATGGTTACACATGTGCATGTGGTATGCTTCCTATATGATTGCTGCACATCTGCCATTCTGTGTTATTGGGGATATCTATGCATGCTGTTGGACTCCACAAGTACAAATATGACTCTGTCATTGTCCATGTTGGTGTGAATGACCTGAGACGTACCTCCCTGGACTACATGAAAAGAGACATGGAGGAGCTCTCTGATCTTGTAGCCCAGGCAGGTATGACCCCAGCCCTGAGTAGCATCCTGACATCACCCAGAATGACACCACAGTACAAGGACAAAATTATTGACTTTAACAATTGGCAAAGCCTCTGGTGTCATTCTAAGGGAATCCAGGATCTGTCTGCCTGGGATGACATAATCGACAGACCACGCTGCTTTGCCAGAGATGGCCTGCACCTGTCACCCTTGGGATTCTGGATACTGGCAAAGGCTCTTGCCACCCCTATAGTGCCTTTTTTAGGTAAGGTTCAAATGACAAATTCACCACCGTAACAGGTACAAGCAAGCAAAATCTGAGGGTGATGCTACTCATTGCTAGAAGTCTAAACCTCAAAATGCACTCACTTGAGGCACTCCTTAAAATGGAGAACATTGACATCTGTGCAGTGACAGAGACCTGGTTCAAAGCTCCAGAGAGCACCCGAGATTATCCAAGTTCAACTAACTCTAGGCAAAACTGCAATCCAGATTGTAGCTTGCTACAGACCACCCCCCCACCCCATGCCCCAGGATTCCCACTCTTCTTTTCTTAATACACTGGAAAATATTAAGGTACAACCCAACACTCTAATAATGGGTGATTAAAACTACCCTACCATTAGCTGGGAAAACTACTCATGTACCCACTCTTTTGCTGAACGTTTTCTGGAAATCATCAATTCCAATGCCTTGGATCAACTTATTCACACCCCCACCAGTGGCAACAATATCCTAGACATGGTCATCACCAACATGGGTGACCGGTGTTCCACACCAGAGGTCAGCTCCTCGTTGGTCAGATCTGACCACAAGCTAATCACCCTAGGCATCCACATCCCGCTCCCACCCCCCATTAGGAAAACAACCATAAAAACTTTCTCCAAAGCTAACTTCACACTTCTTAAGACACCCATGCAGATAGACAATAGAGGTACGACTGCTGAATCCAACACAAATGCACTTTATAAGCACTTACATGAGTGCATGGCTCGTGCTATCCCTAACAGAACCAAGATGCTATCCTCCAAAAAAAGGAAGCCAATGTGGTGGTCTTCTGCCATAAACAAACTCTACAACAGAATAAAGAAACTGTTGCGAAAAAGAGTAAAATCCCACGATTGGAGGAACTCCCTGGTCAGCCTTAGTAAGAAGCTGAGATCGCTCATAAAATCCTTTAAAGCTAGTTATGAAAACAATATTGCCACTGATTCTAAAGACAACCACAAAGCATTCTATAGCTATGTCAAGAATCTCAATGGCAGCACTCAGATCTGCTCGGAGTTACAGCACAATGACACTAAATATACAGAACCAACTGATATTGCCAACATCCTGGCAGATAGGTTCAGTGCTAATTTTACCCCCCACTCACCCCCTAAAGGGCCCATCTTTATACAGGAAGAATGCAAAGTTCCTGTAATCACAGCTGCACAGGTAAAAACCACACTCTCCAAAGCCAAGAACACAGCATCCATGGGACCTAACAACATCCCAGGCTGCCTTCTACATGAACTACAGAATGAACTGGCACCCCACCTAAGTACCATGTTCAGTCATAGCCTCACCTCAGGCTTTGTGCCCACCATGACAGTTATCCCACTCCAGAAAGGGGGGGCCACAACAGACCCTGGGAACTACTGCCCCATTAGCCTGACAAGCCTCATCTGCAAGGCCATGGAATGTATCATCATGGAACTCATTAACAAAGACATTGGAGATCTTTAAACTCTGGACCCCACACAGTTTGGATTTATAAAGGCAGATCATGTCTCCTAAACCTGATAGACTTCTTTGAAGTAGTCACCAAAGCCATAGATGAGGGTAAGGTGGTTCACACAGCCTATCTAGAACTCGCCAAGGTGTTCGACAGCATCCCCCACTCTGGAATTATAGATAAACTCACTTAACTAGGTATAAATCCCTATGTCACAAGATGGGTTGCCAACTGGCTTACTGACAGAACCCACACTGTGAATGTAGCAGACTCCAAATCAGACTTCAGACCAGTGACAAGTGGAGTACCACAGGGTTCAGTCCTGGGTCCTCTCCTGTTTGGTATCTACTTCTCTGAAGTACAGGCTAACATAGAAGGTCTTTGTCTAACTAAATTCGCAGATGACTGCAAACTAGTAGCCATAATCGAAACTCCTAAAGATGTGGACATCCTACAAAGGTGCCTCACTGAGACAGATGCCTGGTGTCAAAGACATAGTCTCAAGCTCAATGCCAAAAAGTGCATTGTCATCCCCTTTGGTAAAAACTCTGTACCCATGAACTACCACATAGGCGGTAGAATACTTAATACCAAAAGTGTGATAAGAGACCTTGGGACACATGTGGACAGTAGTCTCTCCTTTGATAATCACTTCGCCACAGTGGTTAGGAAATCCTTCTAAGTGGCACAGCTCATCACAAAAGGTTTCTCATCCAGAAAAAAGAGGTCATTGTTCCCCTCTACTCATCACTCATTAGACCCATTATAGAGTACAACGCCCCTTTTGGTATGTACCTCACAAGACATCTACAACAACTGGAAAGGCTGCAAAAATACCTCACAAAGAGGATTACTGGCCTCAAACAGATGCCTTATGCAGACTGTCTCAAAAAACTCCAGCTTTACTCTGTCGCATATCGCCTACTCAGAGGTGATCTCTGCCTAACATACAAAGCTATGTCAAACCCAGAGCTGTTGGACATCCTCCACTTAAAGAAATCCCAATCCCTCCAAGCTACACGCTCTAGGGACCTAAACCTTGTCACCACAATAAACAGAACATGCTGGAGGGATAGATTCCTGTCCCAGAGACTTCCCATACTCTGGAACAGACTATCTATCTATGTCAAACAGAGCTCCTCATTAACACTCATCAAGAAAAATCTTGATGATTGGATGGGTAATAGGAAATTCACCCCGGGGATCACTTCTGTGGTTCTGCTTGACAGGGGCACAGGAAAATAATTTTCTTGGGTGGCGAAAACCAGGGTACCTTTTTGGCTAGGCTTGTATGGGCCCTAGGGCCAATAGCCTAGTACCTACCTATGAACCTATGATTGTGTGGACTATTACAACCAACTTATGTTTCATAACAGTGACACAATAGCATGTGTAGGGCTTAGTTGCCAGCAGAACCACCTGGCCAACCTCATCTGGCCATGTTACCAGACCACATCACATCTGGGACCCACCATGGGACCTCATCATCTACTGGTCCTGCACTACCTTCAGGTGGAACCACCTCAGGGGATGGTGTTCACTCCCCCCCATGGAGCACACACAAACAGAATCCTGTCACCCAAAGTCAGGTCCAGGGTCTGGTGCAAAGGGAGCTCCACAGAGACAGTGGGATGTGCTATATCACCTGGAGGCCTGCAGTACACATACACAGGGTGGGCATATTTGCTTGTCCTGCTCAGCCCACAGCCCAGGCACATTTATGACCATGTAGATGCTGTCATGACTGTCCATGGGTGGAGACCTTGGTCCCATTGTTTCCATATGGGGCCTCAATGGCCTCCAAATTCCAAATCTGATATTTAATAATCTAGAGGGCTTCCTCTGTACTTTAAGTGCTAGCCACAAAGTTTGAGAAATCATTTTATACTTAACTTCTGAGAGACTTGATTGGCTACAATCATCTGCATTAGAAGCTGAAGTTAAGTGAAACTTGCAGTAGTGTATTTTAGTCTTCTGTTAAGTACAAACTTGCAGTTTTAAAAGTACTGTATTTCATTTTTACTGTTTCCTAATTGTGTTTCATTGAATAGTGTGCTGTGTGTCTCTCTGCTATAAAAGGGGATGGTGGTCTTCTCACTTCTTTGTTATCTGATATTTAATAGCCTAGAGGGTTTCCTCTGTACTTTACGTGCTAGCCACAAAGTTTGAGAAATCATTTTATGCTCAACTTCTGAGAGACTTGCTTGGCTACAATCATCTGCATTAGAAGCTGAAGTTAAGTGAAACTTGCAGTAGTGTATTTTAGTCTTCTTTTAAGTACAAACTTGCAGTTTTAAAAGTACTGTATTTCATTTTTACTGTTTCATAATTGTGTGTTTCATTGAATAGTGTGCTGTGTGTCTCTCTGCAGTTATTTCCCCACTCACCCTCCCTGTTCTTTTGTTGGTGTTAGTGTTGGTGGCTCTGGAATTGCCCACCCCTCCTGTAAGTCTGTATTATAACACTCCTCCTGTGTCCATCTCATTTGCTCACTTAACCAAGTACAGTGAGATCATATTCTGAGCCTAGGGTTCACTCTACTTAATACAGAGAGAAGATTTGAGAAGGCCAACCCACTTAGGTTCTTCCTTCCTCTCTCCTTGCACTTAAAAACAAATGTTTGCACTTTATTCATCTGCTTTTGCGGTATTTGTGTTTCCTCCTACTTTATTTTACTTTTCTTAAAAGTACTCAATTTTATTTATTCTGCTACAGTTATTACTACTTGGTAGTAGCCTGATTAAATTGTAACTGTTATTCTAAGTCCTTTGCTTTAAGCACTTGGGTTTCATACAGGTTGTTTTACATTAAGAAGGTTTGTGGTCTGCACTGTTGTGGCAGGACAGGTAGTTTATATCCTTCTAAGCTGGGAATTGCTGATTGAAGGACCAGTGTCAGCTATTCTAAATGTGTATTAGTTCTGGCTTAAGCACTGGTCTTCAGGCCAGTTATTCTACATTAAGAGGGTTCGTGGTCTGCACTTTTGTGGGAGGAGAGTCTAGATTCTGCCCTTCTAAGCTGGAAATTTCTGGTCACAGGCTTATCATGCCTGCTTATTTTAACTGTTTCTTTCTGAAATTGGTGCACCTTGTTGCTGTAGCATAGACCAGATACAGGCCTGCTGAATCTAGCTTTGTTTATATAACTTGAGCACTGATCCAGGACATCTTTTTTTTGGAGAAGGTTCCCCTGCACCCTAGTAGCAGGAGTGTGCAGTTAGAACTTGTCTGATTGAAGACTGCTGGAACAGGGCTCAGTTTTGAGCTTTTTTTCTGGTTAATTGGGTAACTTGTTTAAATCAGTCTGTTTGTTTTCTATTGTGTTTATATATATATATATATATATATATATATATATATATAGTTGCACTTTATTCATCTGCTTTTACTGTATTTGTGTTTCTTCCTACTTTATTACTAGGGACATTGACTACAACTCTTATCTGCGATATATATATATATATATATATATATATATATATATATATATATATATATATATATATATATATATAAAAACAATAAGTATTCTTTTCTGTGCATTTAAAGTGTTTTTTTATTGTATCTGCTTTATTTTCTGAAAAAAAACAAAGAAATATACTTGTTTCCTGCCTATCTAAGCTAGTATAGTCCAGTTTTCATGTTAGTGCTGAATTCAGGGCTGTGTTACACATCTCTGTGTTTGCCCATACCTTACATGGATAGAAGGAAGTTTCTCTGTTCACCTCTGAGAGAGGGGAGCTTTGAGCAGCCTAAGTTTCCCTGGAGGAGTGGTTTCAGCCCAGAAATTAGTAGTTTATTGGCCATTTTGGGCTAATTTCTCTTTCATTTCTCTGCTATAAATACCGCATGTGCCCGGTTTTGCACGCTGGGCAGCGCCGGTTAGTTAGGGTATAACTATTCCCAGCTCCACAAAGTCTACTCTTCAATTTTTCCCTTGGAACTAGACAAACTTTCAACTTAAGCACTCAAGCCATTCATTTCTCAGCCTGGCACTTGCTCAAAAACTCATAGCAAGCACTTATAAACCCTAGCACTAGACCCTCGTGTACAGTACAGAAGGAAAAAGCTCTCTATTCGACCTTACCAGCCATCCAGTAAACCAGTTCACTGTACCTATCCAGGTATGTCCAAAGGGTAGTTTCAGGTGTACTCTCCAGTCCAACTGGTGAATCTGGGCATTTTGAGGCAATGTTACAACTGCCTCATGTACACAGACAACCTTCTCCTCCTACCACCAAACACTAATACATGCAAAAGATGCAATTATACAGCCAAACTGGAGGCTATGCTCTCTCAACCCAAGACTGGATCAGACAGTCAACAGGAGAAGGGAAATACTTGTATCACACCACCAGTCTCACATAGACCCATTAAGCCAGCACCGGCAAAAAACACCCATAAATACATAAAAACATACTCGGAGGCTCTAAATAAAAATCTACAAAAGCAACAGAGACCTCCAAAGCAAATATCCAAGCAACCTCCACCCCCCCCCCCATTGCAAATCATGAAACACATACTTCACAAAACCAGTGTGCCATGCAATCACAGCCCTTAAGGCATAATAACATACCCAACATACTAGTAATAGGTGACTCTGTAGTCAGGCACACTGATGTCCCACTATCTAGGCTGAATAAAAGGAAGGTTACTGTTAGCTGCCTGTTGGGTGCCAGGATCTGCCACATTACACAAGCACTCAGGTCACTCCAGAGCAAGTACAAATATAACTCTGTCATTGTCCATGTTGGTGTGAATGACCTGAGCCATATATCCCTGGACTACATGAAAAGAGACATGGAAAAGCTCTCTGATCACATAGCACAGGTCGGTATGACCCTGATCCTGAGTAGCATCCTGCCCTCACCAGGAATGATACCACGGTATAAAGAAAAAAATTCTCGATTTCAATAATTGGCTAAGTTTCTGGTGTCATACGAAGGGGATCCAGTGTCTGTCCACCTGGGATGACATGCTCGACAAGCCACGTTGCTTTGCTAGAGACGGCTTGCACCTGTCACCCTTAGACCCTTAGTCTTTCAAATACTGGCCAAGGCTCTTGCCACCCCAATAGTGCCTTTTTTAGGCAAGGCTCAAAAGACAAACCTACCCCCATAAACAGCACAAGTAACAAAAAACTGAGGGTAATGCTACTCAATGCCAGAAGTCTAAATCTCAAAAAGCACGCACTCGAGGCACTCCTCAGTATGGAGAAAATCGATATATGTGCAGTAACAAAAACCTGGTTTAAGGCTCCAGAGAGCACCCCAGCACTACCAGGCTACAACTCATACCATTAATTTCGGCCACAGAACCCGAATCAAAATACAAAAGATGGGGGTGTATCCATATTCATCAATGATACCCACACCTCCAGGTTAGTGGCACAACACAATGCTTCAGAGATCATCCATGTGCAACTAACAATGGGCAAAACTGCAATTCAAATTGTAGCTTGCTACAGATCACCCACCATGTCTCAGGACCCCCATTCCGCATTTCTGGAAACACTGGGAAACATAAAGGTTCTGCCAAACACCCTAATATTGGGTGATTTCAATTACCCAAACATTAACTGGAAGAAATACTCAAGTACTAACTCCCTTGCCCAACATTTCCTAGAATTTATAAACTCAAATGCCCTGGTTCAACTGGTCAAAACTCCCATCAGAGGTGACAACATATTGGACCTGGTCATTACCAAAATGGGTGACCGGTGGTCCACACCAGAGGTCAACCCCTCGCTGGTTAGATCTGACCATAAACAAATCACTTTGGATATCCACATTCCACCCCCACCCCCGGACAAGGAAACCACAGTGAAAAACTTCTCAAAAGCCAACTTCACATTACTTAAGACAGAGGTGGAATGTTTCAAAGCCCCCATGCTAAAGGATAACACTGTCCAAGCTGCAAAATCCTTTACTAATGCATTCTACGGGCACCTACAAGAATGCATGTATCGTACTGTCCCAAGCAAAACCAAGATTCACTCCTCCAAGAAAAGGAAACCAGTCAGGTGGACTCCTGCCATAAACAAGCTATACAATATAACGAGGAAACTAGTACAGAAAAGAGTAAAATCCCAAAAAGGGAAGACATCCCTGATCAGTATCAGCAAGAAACTATGATCCCTCATAAAATCATCCAAGGTGAACTTCGAAAGAAAAATTGGCAAGGACTCCAAAGATACCACAAGGCATTTTTTAGCTATGTCAAGAATCAAAGTGGCAATGCTCACATCTGCTCAGAATTAGTGCAGAATGACACAAAATACACTGAATCGACCGATATTGCCAACATCCTGGCAGACAGGTTTAGCGCAAACTTCACCTCCCTCTCACCCCCAAAAGGGCCCATAACCATACCAGAAGAATGTAGAGTCCCTGAAATCACAGACACTCATGTTAAAAGAGCCCTCTCCAAAGCCAAAAACACAGCATCAATGGGACCGGATGGTGTCGTAGACTGCATCCTGCATGAGCTCAAAGATGAACTATCCCCTCACTTAAACACACTGTTCAAACTCAGCCTCTCCACAGGCTACATACACATAGAGTGGAGCACAGCAATGGTTATTCTGCTCCACAAAGGTGGAGCCACAACAGACCCAGGGAACTATTGCCCTATATGCCTGACTAGCTTGGTCTGCAAGGCTATGGAGAACATCATCATGGAACTCATTAACAGAGACATTGGGAACCTCCAAACACTGGACCCTACCCAGTTCGGCTTTGTTAAGGGCAGATCATGCCTCCTAAACTTGGTGGACTTCTTTGATACAGTTACCAAGGCTATAGATGAGTGAAAGGTGGTACACACAGCCTACCTAGACCTCGCAAAGGCCTTCAACACCATTCCCCATTCTGGTATTATAGACAAGCTCACCAGCCTGAACATAAACCCCTAAGTCACAAGATGGGTTGCCAACTGGCTCACGGACAGAACCCACATGGTGAGAGTTGTGGGAGCTTGGTCTGACTCTAAACCAGTTACAAGTAGTGTTCCCCAGGGCTCAGTCCTAGGACCCCTCCTGTTCGGCATATACTTCTCAGAGGTACAGACAAGCACAGGAGGACTATGGCTGACCAATTTCGCAGATGACTGCAAACTAGGGGCTATAAATGACTCTCTGGCTGACACAGATATCTCAAAAAGGGTCTCACTGAGACGAATACCTGGTGTCAAAATCATGGCCTCAAACTAAATGCCAAAAAGTGCATAGTCATCCCCTTTGGAAAAAACAAAGTACTCACAAACTACCACATAGGTGGTAGTCCCCTAAATACGGAAGACGTAATAAGAGATCTGGGGACCCAAGTAGATAGCAATCTCACCTTTGATAATCACATTGCCAAAGTGGTTAGAAAATCCTTTTATGTGGCCCACCTAATCACAAAAGGTTTGCATCCAGATCAAAATAGGTCATTGTGCCCCTCTGCTCATCACTCATCAGACCCATCATAGAGTACAATGCCCCATTTGGGAAGTACCTTACAAGACACCTGCAACAGCTGGAAAGACCACAGAAGTACTTCACCAAGAGGATCACTGGCCTCAAACAGATGCCCTAGGCAGCTCGACTGAAGAACTCCAGCTGTACTCGGTTGCATACCACCTACTCAGAGGTGATCTCTGCCTGACATACAAGGCCATGTCCAACAAAGAACTGATGGACATGCTCCATCTAAAGAAAACCTTATCCCCTCGAGCCACATGCTCTAGGGATCTAAACCTCACCACAACAATAAATAGGACATGCTTGAGGGATAGATTCCTGTCTCAGAGACTTCCCATGCATTGGAACAAGATTCCAATCTACATTAGGCAGAGCTCCTCACTAACACTCTTCAAAAGAAACCTTGACGAGTGCATGGGAAGCAGAAAGTTTACCTTGGGATCACTTCAGAGGCTCTGCTGGACAGAGGCACAGGGAACTAATCTAAGGGGGTGGCAAAAGCCAACACATTATGCATAGGCTTATAAATGCCTTCGGGCAGATAGCCTAGTATCTACCTATGAACCTATGAACCTAAACAACACTACCCATCCACGGTGTTTACACACCACATGTGTCATATACCAGCCCTGTATGCTGTCTTTTCTGTCCTCCAACTCATCCTACATACCACAATTTGCCTACTAGACTTCACCAACATACAAATGCCACCTTCACAAGCAAATATGATGTGTTCCCAACATGGGTTACACACCACACATCACAGTCCATTTTGTACCCATGTACTGCTATAAATATATGTTGTGTATTGATATATGTGATGTTCTCTCATACATATCATGGAAGGGGACATGTATTTACATATATATGGTGTTATTTATATATATATATAAATATATATATATATATATATATATATATATATATATATATATATATATATATATATATATATATATATATATATATATATACATACACACACACACACACACACACACACACACACACACACACGCACAGATATATATATATATAGATATATAGATATAGATATATAGATAGATATAGATATATAAATATGTGGAAGAATTATGTGTGTGTGTGTGTTTGTATATATATATATATATATATATATATATATATATATATATATATATATATATATGTAGACATGCACATATATATATTTTATATATATATATATATATATATATATATATATATATATATAAATATATATATATATATATATATATATATATATATATATATATATATATATGCACATATATGTGTAGATATATATTTTGTGTTGTTTATATACCTATATCTATATGAGTGTCTGTATATCTGTAGACATACACATCTGTAAATATATATCACACATATATTTATCTATATGTGGGGTGCATACAGACATCTGGTCCACAATCTGTAACTCTCTTTCCTTCACTTGTTCTGCTTTGCTGCAACACAGACAGGTGTCACATGTGAACACAGACTAACATTAGGGTGGTATATATGGTGACAGATTGCAGGTAAGCCTATTATACACCTATGGCATTTGTGCATGCTACATTACACATTAACATGACCATCCTGCAAGTGGTGTGCTCTGACACCCATGTGTCTATCATGATGGCATTACTTCCACCACCAGCTACTGGCCACAGTATTATACAGAACACAGATATTATGGCTTACATCTTTGTCATTCATTGCTGATCTGCACAGTTGACAGGTATGTCCTACTGCCCAGAGGGACAGACAGTATTGTTGAGAGCAGTTGTTCAGCAGAACATCATTAAAGGAACAACTACTGATGGCACATATAATGCATTCCACATCATATATCCTATTATTCTATACCACATACTACATTCAAGTTAAATATATATATGTTTCACATACCTGTTAATAATTTTTTTGGACAACTGTGACAGCTTTCTTGTGTTTGTTAGACTTTGTTCTTTTATTTTTCTTTCTCTGTCTGTCTGTCTCTCTCTCTCTCTCTCTCTCTCTCCACTAGAGGGATTGAGCTGGTTTGAATAGATTGCAGCATGGCTTTTTTAGGTGAGGCACATGATCAGGTGATGAGCTCTGCACCAGTCAGTGTGCACCATTTGCTAACTGCATGCAGCCTGCTGTGTAGTACTTTGGATAACCAGTGACATGGCAACCCAGTACTATAAATTACTGACTCGTGTGGGCATTGTCCCTTAACCTTTCCAGTATGGAGGACATCCTTCCTCTGTGTGGGCAGCAGTGTTACAGACAGCAGGTAGCAATACCTCTTACAGCAGAACTTGCAGACAAATATACATACGTACATATGTATAAGGTTCCAGGCCTACAGACAGCATGAGTAGTGTTGTTATGTGCATTGTATATTACTGGTCTTACAGGGTTTGTGTGTACATAGTAGTTTAGGATGGAATGCAGTCTGTCTGCATAGCTCTCAACTGTGGCCCTATCCACAAGATTTCCACAGGATCGGCTGTTAGGTTTTGCCTGTTCACCACACAGATCTTGTCCCAGATATTTCACTGGCATTCTGTATGTTGCATGCTATCAGTACATGGCTACATCCATTTGTGTTTCTGATGTCTTATTCCTGCATAAGGGTATGTTACAACAAATCCTGTAACACCAGCAATGTCCAGGGTGTGTAACAGGAATATAGCAAATATGGCCCTGTGTTCCTGCCTCTGTCCTCCACATATATGGCAAGATTTGTCCTGCTGTGATTCAGTAAGGGGTTGTTACGGTTATGGCCTATCATTATTTACTGCTAGCATTCCTGCTATCATCCCAGTCATGTCGTGGACTCCCACAAATTATGTTGGTCAGGGTCCATACGTATGGAGGCAACAGCTGGACAACACATGTGTGTCCTTGTACATTCCAGAGGTCAGTATGTGGTACACAATGTTCTTTGCCATTGTACAGCCTTTTATGGGGGAGGGGTATTCAATGCTATCAACCTAGGCTGTGACAACATGTCAGGGATATCAGTGTTAAGACACATTGAGGTATATGGCTGTACACTGTCATACGTTCCTCCATGGGAATAGTGGTGGGCTACAGCTTACAGCGTTAAACACAGTTCAGTTAGTCAGTGTGATTGTGAGATGTTAAGTTGAGCAATGTTATGTAACAGATGCACTGACAATACCACAACTAATGCATTTCCCCCTAGGTCTTGACTACAGGGTGTAATTGGAGGCTGCTAAACTACATCTGTAAGTGTTGATTGTTACTTATTTTGAAGGCAAACCCTCTGTCTACTGTTGTACTAATTGAAGGCCTTGGCCTGGACAGCATAGTATGTTATATATCCACATTGCTCGCATCTACTGTTTTGTGTGGGTCTTGCACTCATCACTGATTATGTATTTCAAAATCTATGTGGTGTAAGAATTAGCATATATTATTGTATAGTACACAAATTAAAGGATTTCTGTGTATGCATAACTGTGTGTGGTGTTATATCCTTTGAATTGTAAGTGGGTATATGTTTAATGTAAGTATTCTCATTTGTGGGAATTGTTGCCACACTACGCATTTCACAGGTGCCAGTTACAGGGCTTGTGGCTGCGGGATATACTGTGCACCTAGTACTTCCACACTACTTCTACATATTTATGGCTACTAATACCTTTTGTCTGTGTATATGTGTATATACTTGTATATATATATATATATATATATATATATATATATATATATATATATATATATATATATATACATACCTGAATATATTTGTATATGTATAGATGTGTGTGCATATTTGCACCATTGTAATGTGTAGTCCTTCCACATTGTACATTTCTTACGGTAGAATGACTTTTCTGCATGATATGTTACAGATTATGCCCTTACATTTTGCAGGTGAATTGGCTTACTGTCAAACCATTGTAGCTGTGTTGTGGAGGGTCCTGGAGTCAAGAACTGCATGTGCTGATATTGGATTGCACAGCATATCTGTTAAGGCTGTGGAAGGGGGCATAGCACTAATTACCAGGTATCCCTCATTTGAGCCACCAACCCCCATTAACAGTGCGTATGGTCAGTTATGTTGTATTGAGAGGCTCAGTATGTTATTCCCATGTGGAAAGACAATAGACATTTATATCTGTATGTATATATATATATATATATATATATATATATATATATATATATATATATATATATATCTACATATTTATATATGTAAAACCACTATATATATATAGTTTCACTTCATATCATCAAAAGCTCATTTCATTGAATTTCAAAACAGCGAGACCAAATCATCGAAAACTCAAATCGTCAAAAAATCATAACATCGAATCTCAAATCATTGAAAACTACACAGCAATTTGAAATAACACCCCAGACACTGTTTACTACATTTATGCAGGGGGGCAAGCCTCCCTGCACCCCCAAGTGGTGGGCTATGCCCCCCCACACCCCCAAAAATTAAATATACCAACTCCAAGGTTGCACTACAGTGGGGTTAGGAATTACCTTTTTTCCCCACTGTAGTGCGACCTTGGAGTTGGTATATTTAATGTACAGAGGGTGTGTGGGCAGAGTTCCCCACATGGAGGGTGCTGGTGGGCTTGCCCCCCTGCATAAATGTAGTAAAAACTTTGTGGGATGTTATTTCTAGTTGCCTTGTAGTTTTCAATGATTTGAGATTTGATGTTATGAGTTTTCGACGATTTGAGTTTTCGATGATTTGGTCTCGCTGTTTTGAAATTCGATGAAATGAGCTTTCAATGATATGAAGTGAAACTATATATATATATATATATATATATATATATATATATATATATATATATATATTTATATATACATATACACATATATATGAACATATGTATATATCTATATACAATTAATATTATATGATTATTTGCGAGTCATATATCCTGTTTATCTGTCTACATTTACAGATATATATTTGTCCATATATATCCATGCATGTTTGGCTCATAATTTTGGCCTGTCTCTCATTTTCTTGGCAATTGACATGGATGATCTCAGGATTTAAGTCATTAAGTAATGACATACATTTGAGTTTCAGACTTCAAATCCTTCAAAATATGTATATTTAAACATATAACTGTTTAACTAGCAATGTTTTAAGTGTATGAGGACAATATTTAAGATATATCCCTATTTGTACCCTCATTTTGTAACACTTTGTCCAGATGTCTTGCATTAAGAGGTTGAGTAGTATGATATTAGTGCATTTCCCTTAATGCTGATTGACTGTGCTGTATGATATATTTGAAAATACCTCAGATTTATATAGAACTGATATGGTTTAGTGGTAATTTACTTGGCTGTGATGTGCAGGGTCTTGGACTCAAGACTTGCAGAGGCTGTTTATTTTGTTGCTGGGCAGAACAAGGGCTGTTGGATACAGAGTGATGACGGCACTTTTAAGCAGTTGTAAGCATGTTTGCACGGGTTTGCACGGAGCTAAGCAGTGCTAACTTCCGGTTACAGTTTCTTATACTCAGCTTTTAAATTGCTTATTCTGTGTGCGCATTGCTTACCCCATGCACAAACAGGCTTAAAGCCGCTTACTGCTGCTTAAAAGTGCTTACTCCCATTTACCCCCACACTAATTTCTTTAAAAGGAAAGAAAAAAGGGTTGATAGGAAAGTGGTGAAAAAGGGGCACAAAGAGGGAAAGACAGTAGGGGAAATAGCTATGGATGTGCAGGAAGGGTGTAGGGAAGGTCCGTAGCTGCCCATTTCTTCTACAGCAACAGCTGTGCATATACACTGAATTTGGTGGTAGATTTGGACACTCAAACCCCTGAGAGAGGGGTGAGGACAAGAATAATATGTTGTGATGCCAATTAGACAGAGTACATGTGTCCAGTGGACATGTGCGTGAAATGGACAGCTATATATGGGGCAAAATATTTATTTTTGGGAAGAGATTGCCCTTTTTTGTTTTTTTATTAAGGTGAGAGTGGGACATTGGGGAAGGAAAGTAGGTAAACTTGGGGATGATAGGTTGGGTAGGATGACAGACAAGATAGACAAGACAGCATACAGGGGCAGTATATGACACATGTGGGGGGGCACCTTGGATGGGGAGGGGTGTTTGGAAGTAGCAAGCCCATGAGCCCCCAAATGGAAACAGTGGGACTGAGGTCCCCACCCATTGGCAATCACCACTGCACCTTCACATTCCCAAAGGTGGCTGTGCGGGGGGGCTGTGTATGAGGGGCAAGCTCACCTTTTAATTGTGCCTCGCAGCCCTCAAGCTGGCATAGCTGGTCTCAAAACTCCTTGTCGAGCTCCCTATGCACCACAGCCTGGACAAGACTGTGGGTGACAGGTTCCTGTCCATCCTCGATCCCGGGGGGCAGAGCCCCATCTCCTGTGGCGGTTCCACCCGAAGGTGGTGCAGGGCCAATGGAGGAGGAGGTCCCACGCAGGTCCCCAGACGTGCTGATGCCCTGTGCCATGGCCAGCTGAGGTGGCACAGGTAGGTTCACTGGGACCGGCCTTCCCATATGAGCTATAGTGTTGCAGTTTTAAGAGAAATATGGGTTAGTAATAGTCAACAGCATTCAGGATTAGTTATAACAGCATGCATATGTATTCCCATTAACCAAAGAAACCATATTTCGAACAGTTGCAGAGCAAGCAGAGCACATGCATATATGGAACAACAGTGGTCATTACAACAGCATGCAGGTTTCATTGATGGCAACAGGCCACCAATATGGGAGCATTTTAGCACGGCACATGCATAGAACCAAATGTGAATATTTATAAACGAATAGGACATATGTCCCAACAAAAGTTTGGAGTATACACATACCCACTGAGGTATGATATTATGTTATTGTTGCAGATATGGCGTGGGTGAGAGAGAGAGAGAGGTCAATTAACAATTAATATATCCCTGTAGTTTTCACAACTTTCTTAGTCACTGCAGTGATCTGTCCCTTACATGTATTATTACACTGCCCAATGGCCTTAATTTGTACAATGGTACATTTGCTGATTAGTATATATGTGAACTGTGTCTTACGTACAGTCTACACCTTTTACCTGTTATAGCTGTGGAGAAAATCTTTGTTAACACTACCTGACAATTTCTACATATACTCCCAGATTCCATGTTGATGTTACACACATACCTCTCAATCTGTTATTGCACACACTCTAGTCAATGCTTGACAAGATGCAGGTGTTAATGCAACATATTAGAAAATTGCTCTCATACACTTTGGGTGAGATGCTACAATGACAGGTTTGTTTTCATATACATTCTCTGACTATGTACAGGTCTGACTATCAGTTATATGTCATTAAAAGCTGCCTACATTTCTTGGATCATCACACTGATTTGTCAGGGGAACAGGGTACCAGGCAGCAGATTTGGGCTATTTATATCACATGCTGGATAGATCTGAACAGGTGAGGTATGACTATGCATACAGCTTACTATCTGAACATTCTGACAGATCTGTACAGTTGATGGTTATGATTATGCTTACAGCTTACTATCTGAACATTCTAGCAAATTCTGTACAGTTCTGGGGTATGATTATGCATACAACTTGCTACCACTCTCAGGATTCAAACCCCTGCTGAGTCTGGTAAAAATATTACAGTTAAAATCACAGTACACTGTGCTATCAGGGAATTGGTGTGAAGCTTTCCAATGTTTTCTGTCTAAGTCTCCTTCAGTTGTACAATATGACTGACCTCTTGGGACTTCCAACATTGTTATACAGAACTTCCTACACATTTTATCTGCATACCACAGTGTGAGTAACACTGCTTAATACAACAGTACTGTGTATAGAATGCAACACTGCACTAACATATGATAGCAGAGTAAACACAAACACTCCAGGGGTTATACCTTTATTCACAGGATATTACACCTTTATTTACATACAACCTATATGACAGTCTTCCTGCCATATTGTCTAGTTTATTCAGTACAGCCATACACAATACATTTTTACACTGGTACAATACTTTCTAAGACTGTTATATTTATTTGTTATGACAGTACATGCAAGATTATTACTAACCTGCCTCCCAACGCAGCCTTTGCAACCTAGCAGCATGGGCTTGCTGATTCGCAGCTCGCTCATCTGCAGCTGTAAATACAGTGATATTTAGCCATACCTATCCATAGTATACACAAGCTAGGCAATTATTAGCTACTTAGTAGAATGAGTACTTAGTGCTGGGGCATTAGGCATCTGATGTGATTCTTGTATCCACTGATTCAATAGATCCCTCCTACAGTGCTTCAGGACAGCATAGTGATGCCTGACCTGCTCACCAGTCTGGGGGATACCTACGGCACTAGTGACATCATGGGCAAGACAGTCCCATGCCTCCCCTTTATACTGGGAGCCCTGGTACTGGCCCTGCAGTAGTCTCTGCTCATGGTGTTTTACCAGGAGCCATACCATGAATTTTTACTCCTGGATGCCCCAGCACTGCACTCGGAATCGAGAGCCTTCACCAACACCTACCATTTTGCCTACAGGAAGAAGCTGCAACCAGTTATGGGAAGTATTCTCACCTGTGGGGTTTAAATACACCCAATTTCCCACACGTTTCTGTGATTGGATGGTTTTGAATAGGCTAAGCTATGGGCTTACCTAAGGTTGGCGTTGTTTAAAGAGGTATACCAATGAGCAGATTGAATTGGCTGGCTTACACATTGCTTCCACCAACTAAGTAGAGCTGTACAACACTTAGCGTTGCTTAATATTTATTTTGCATTATATTTGCTTTTTGGCATTGATTTATTATTCATTACATGTTATATATGTGTCTGGTATCCATGAGTTATGTGTACATACACTGTATGGGGTCCTGGGGACTTCAACACTTTATTACAATAACATCTCACATCTGAGTTTACTGCAATATTCCAGTTCACATATTTATGTTATTTAGCAGGTTATACAACATAACACTGTGTATAGATTCCTTTAACATGTTCAGTTTGATTTTCCTATGGTGAGGATTTGTTTGGTGAAACCTTAGTCTTATGTACTGCTGTGATGGTTAACTCTGTGACTGTAGTGTACAGGGTCCTGGGTTCACAACCTGCAAAAGCTGGTTATTTTTTCTGCCCAGAACAGCAGCTGATGCATACAGAGTGATTAAGGCACTTTTAAGCAATTGTAAGCAGGTTTGCACTGGTTTGCATGAAGGTAAGCAATGCTAACCTCTGTTTGCATATGCTTACAGAGAGTTAGCTTCAATATTGCTTAACCTGTATGCTCATTGCTTACCCCCACGCAAACGGGCTTGAAACCACTTACTGGTGCTTAAATATACTTACTCCCACTTACCACTGCAATATTTTAGACAGTAATAGTCTAATGGTTCTTGAGGAGTTGTGGAATTTGGAAAATGTATGGAGTTATTCATAACGCAGTTTACCTTCCATTTGTATCCGTGATACTGTATGGGACACGTGTGATTATCTGTGGACTTTGCAACATTATGACACTGACACCTCACATCTGCAATAAATGCAGTACTCCAGTTCACAAATATATGTTATTTATTAGGTTATGCAACTAAAAATATTGATCATACAGTGATTTGCATGGAAAATGGAATGTACTGCAGTGGGACCCGAACCGAGAATGACTGCTCGTAAGGCAAATGCTCTGCCCACTACACTATTGCTGTACTGCTTCATTTGCATATATCTTGCTTTTTATTCTCTTTATGCTATTTAAGCTGCATTAACCGTAGCTAAGCGATGGGCAAACCCGCATATCTATGGTTAAATTTCATCCTTTTATTAAAAAAAAAGATTTTTTTTTATTTTTTTTTTCAATATTGCTCTTGTACATGTGGAGGGATGTTGCTGGGGGTATGCGTACATCATGAGTGGTCTTGCTCATTCTTTCCACACTTTCTGCAGTCCTTCATTGCAAGGGTGTGTATATTCTGAGAGCTCTCCTCTCAGACATGCCCCCTGCACTCTTACACGCTCCATGTAAGATTAGGAGCTCAGGCAGTGTGCCTTCATTAATATGCATGACACGCTGCTGTCATGCTCCTAAATGGTGCTTCCTTGCATGACTAACTTAGTCATGCACGTAAGGATAGTGAATCAGGGGGACAGTGTTACACATAGTGATTACAGTAATACATACAGAATATATACATAAAAGATGGAATTTTGTTGGCTGCCAGATGAATTCAGAGAGATATAAACAGAGATATATTAATCAGCATTATTGTACCAATATCAACAAGTGATGAAAAATAATAATTATGGAGAAAATATCATCAGTCAGCAGTAGCAAAAAGCATAGGAGTTTAATTATCATATAAGAAGAAGGAGGAGATTAGGTTATAGAGCAGGTACATGGCCAGGAAGAGTTGAGATGATTTTTTAGTACTTGTTTGAAGGTAGAGGTGCTGCCTCTGTTTCTTATAGAAGGTGGAAGTGAGTTTCATAGTTTGGCAACGGTGAAGTAGAGGAGTTGACCAGCAGGTAAGGTGGGCTTTTCTACTTTTAGAAGTATATGATTTTCAGATTTTAGTTGCCTTCTGGGTTGGTATTGGGCAAGTAGTGTCAAGAGAGCAGGAGAGTTTTTGGGTCTGTAGTTTATTTTGCACACTATAATTAGTTGGGTGAATGAGAGATGGTGGGGGAGTTCCAGACAGCCTAATTTTTCAGTGAATTACAGCAGTGGGATGAGAATTTGGCCTTGGTGGCAAATTTGGTTATTCTGTTGTAACGCATAAGGTGATTGTAAGGGTTTGTCTAGTAGAGAGACTTAGAAAGTGTTGGTGCCTATAAAGCATACCAAGCTTTTGTTGTGTTTTTTGATGTTATTGTTTATGTGTAGGTCAAAGTTAAGGTTTTCTTCTATAATAATGAATAGTAGTTTAGTATGTAGGACAACTTCTGTAGTTGTATTGTCTTGGGATTGTATAGCGAAGAGTTGTTTATCTAGGGGAGTGGTTTTCATAGGGGTAAAAAGTACTAGTTAGAGTTCTTGGATTTAGGGCAAGATGATTATTAAGCATCCAAGATTCAGTAGAGGTGAATGAATTCTGGGTGATTTTCTAGAGTTCAGAGCTGGAATTTGCAGTACATATTATTTTAGAGTCATCACCATACTAGATTACTGAACATTGTGGAAGAGTAGAGTGAAAGTTGTTAATAAAGATGCTAAATAAGAGAGGACCAAGTATGTAGCCTTGGGGTACCCATGTGGAAGTATTGAGGAAGGGAGAGTAAGATTGTTGCTGTTTGGTGGATTGCTGCCTGTTGGAGAGATAGCTATTGAACCATTGTAGGGTAGGTGGGAAAAAGTGGAGGGTGAAGACTTTAGAGAGGAGGATGGTGTGGTAAATGGTATCAAAGGCTTTGAAGAGATCTAGGAAAAGAGAACTGGTTATTTTGTTATACTTCCATGCTTGGTTAACTGTATCAAGGAAGGAAAAGAGGGCAGCAGTGGTGCTGTGCCCTGGTCTGAAAGCATGTTGAGTGGGTGATATAATTTAGTTTTCAAGCAGGTGGTTCAGGAGTTGGGCATGGATGCATTTTTCCAGTATTTTAGAGAGGGGTGAGAGAATTGCCATGGGCCGAAAGTGTGTGGTATCTGTGTTGGTGCCTCCTTTGTGTAAGGGGATAATGAATGCTTTTTTCCTGATGTCTTGGACTAGGGATTCTTTAATCGATCTGTTAATGAGTATGCTGATGACATAAGCTATAGAGTTTGCTGCTAGCTGCAGGAAGTGTAGATTGTCAGGGGCCAGAGTACAGGGTTTTAGCTTAAGTAAATTTTTTTTATTGTGGCAGTGGGTATGGGGGAGAACTTTAGGTTGGATTTGAGGGTTTGATTGTTTTCTGGGATGATTTGGTCATCAGCTGTCTTGGTGGTGGTGGTGTTAGCTATAGAAAAGGTGGCAGTTAGGTTAGCTATGGTGTCAATGAAGTAGGAACTGAAGAGGGTGGCAGGTTTGGTGGGCATTTTGTCTAGGTCAGGGGATGGGTTGCTTTGAGAGCCTGGGTGTAATAGTAGGTTAATGGAGGAACAACATTTTTTTGGGATTATCTTTATGCTGAGTTTGTAGGTGGAGGTAGTGGGCTTTTTTATCTCTGTGAATTAGTCATTTTGCCTGGTTACAGAGTTGTTTGTATTGTAGTAGAGTTGAGGGGTCTTTGTTTTTCTGCCATGATTTCCAGATTGTATCCCTTGTGGATATGACTTCTTTGGTGGATTTTGAGAGCCAGCTTCCATGGTTATGTTTTATTCATTTTTTCTGGGTGGGTGCCTGCCTATTTAGGATGTCTAGAAATGTTGAGTTAAAGAATTTGATAGCCTCATTAAGTGGTAGAGAATTGAGGGGTTCCCAATTTACTATAGCTAAGGTTTCATTAAATATGGATGGTTGGAACTTAATCAAGTTTCTGGTTGATTTCTATTGGTATTGGCCTGGGATTGGGGTAGGTTTCCGTAGGATATATGCTGGGTGGTGGTCGCTAATGGTATTGGGTAGTATGCCTGCAGTGGTGGTATTGTTAGGGTGAGACACTAATATCCGGTCTATTGTGGAGCCGCAATTGTTATTTTTATGGGGTCTGGTGATGTCTTGAATTAGTTGGAAGAGGTTATAAAGGTTTATGCTTTTTGAGGGGCTCTTTTGGACAATGTCTAGCCAATCAATGTTTACATCACCTTGGATAATGGTTTCATTACCTATGTTTTGTGATGTCCAGGCAAGTATGTTTTCTAATATAGGTATGTTGTTTCCTGAGGAATATAAAGAGGAATTATGCAAATGTTTTTATGATTGTTAAGTTTTAATATAGAGATTAGTACTTCGGCTGGGGAGAAGTCAGGTGCTGGTTTTGAGTAAGGAATTAAAATATATTTGCTAGGGAAAAGTATTGCTACTCCCACTCCTCTCTTGTGGGGCCATTCAGCTCTTAAGCATGAGTAGTCTGGTTGGAGAAACTCTGTGTCTTTTTACATATGATTTCAACCAGGTTTCAGTAGCTGCTATAATATCAGGGCTGTTTTTTATAAATCCATGCCTGGAGTTCAGGTATCTTGTTTCTAAGGCTTTGGAGATTTATGGTTGATAGCATGAGGTATTTGCTAGGTTTGCTGGGGCTGGGGGTGGGGGGGAGTTGGGCTTGGATTAATTGTATATTACCGCACTGGGATATAATGCTTTGACAAATTATGTGGGTTATACTTATCAGTTTTTTTTTCCTAAAATGGTATAGTTGCTGTTGGTGGTGTGAAAATGGGGGTGTCTTTGAAGAGGTAGAATTTTTACTCTGGATAGTACAGTGGTATTAGCTGTGATTAAGCTAGGGTGGATGTCTGAGTAACTTGATAAATTTGGGTTATGTGTGGTGGTTGTACAGGTGGATATAGGAGGTATGTTGGGTGTCTGGAATGTTGTGATTATTGTTAAGAGAGAGAGTGTAGGTGAGAGATGTGAGATCATAATAATAGTAGTGATAGACATAATGGTGGTTGAGTGCAGTGTGATAGAATGAATATGAGCAGGATAGCTATAGTTTAGGGGACAGAGCACTATATGGCCCTATTTAGAATGGGTTGGGAGGTAGAGTAGTTAAGAGGTATGGTATGACTGGGTAATAATTAGGGGGTTACAGGGTAGGTAGAAGAGAAGTGTGGGAGGGATCACGTTAGGTATAAGGTTAATGTTATGGGGTGGGTGAGGATGGGGCATGGTAGGGAGTGGAGTGTGCATAGCAAAAGGAGCAGGCTTGCACCCCGCAGGGACAAGAGCTAAAAAACTATCAGTTTAAGGTGAGTAATAAGCTTAAGATATCAGTATCTAAGAAAAGATTAATCTAAGTAGTTCTGGAATGTTTCAAATAAGTATCACTGTAAGCACAAAAACAAGATTGTTGGGAAGCTATAGAGAGAGTTGTGATTAGTATCGAGAGGATGCTGAAAGTAAAAGCAAAATTGTACTAATTTAAACAGTGAATGCTTGGAACTGGAAGACTGTGTGTGTAAAACTAATTAAAGGTACTATGGTGCCATCTAGTAGCAACTGGCTGGAATAACAGGGAGTGGAGAACCCTTCACTGTTGTTGTACAAGCATTAGCTATCCATTGTGTGCATCAGACATACATGCAACCCTATGTCACAAAGACATGTGCAAAGGACAGGGCACAATCATCATCATTTACACCGTAGGAGAGCAATGCAGACAGCAAAGAAGTGAGTGTGTGCAACTAAGAAATGCATTTATCTGTCACAGTATACAGTGCTCAGAGCCAGTAACAACAGATGTATAGCATTCAACAGTACTTTTTAGATAGCTTGCATGTATGTGAGCTGGTATGGACAAGTGATTTTTTTATTTTTTACAATGTGTGTGTGTGTGCCTGTATGAACAGTCAAGCACAGTGCAACACTATGTACTGGCAACCTGAATAGGTGTGAACCATGCATTATGGAGTAGTCAGTTCAGTGTCATTAGCCTAACCTCAAGAACCACCTCTTCCAGGAGTTGCACTACTATTTCCTTGGCCATGTATAGAAGGCTGGGTGCCAACTGAACATGAGTGATGTCTACTGGATGAGTTCTCCAAATGACTACATCCAAGGCCACAACTCTGTGACCTACCATGTCTGGATGTGGACAATACAATTACTGATAGAGCACTGGAAGTAGTGTCATTATGGGAGCAACTTTCCTGCCATGTGGATGCTGATCTTCCACCAGCAGATGTTCCATCAGAGACTCTGCCCAATCCAATGTGTCATTCATCCTGTCCAAGAAATCATCCACATGGTTCTAGGTGACATGAATATTAGAATGCACAATATTTAGTACTCACACTGTCTCTTCTGAGCCTCTGGTGGAACATACCTGTGTTTCCACAATGGCCCTACCACATATGTTTGGTAGTACCTAATGATCCACCAGCATCAGGAGGAGGGTGGACAGCAGACCTCCTCCAAGTACCGCTACCAACCCTCCTGTGTAGCACCTTGTCTTCACAATGGCTATGGGGAGAAGCAACTAGCTCAACAACCAGAGTAACCACACTGCCCTTATCATCTGTGTCACCCTTAATCTGTCCTATATCAAAGGGCTCTGTGTCATGGGTATGCATAGGCATACTGACTGTTTGAAAAAATATGGGGAGGGGATGTGGGAGCTCTGTGTGAGTGTGTGTGTGTGTGTGTGTGTGTGTGTGTGTGTGTGTGTGTGTGTGTGTGTGTGTGTGTGTGTGTGTGTCATAGTGACCATCTACATCTCCAGACTGTGCCTCTTCATTACCACCATCATCAGAGGCTACTGATACTCTGACATCAGGTGTTAGGAGTTTCACAGTGCCACTGTCAGTATCATCTCTGACAACAAGCCATAAACATAATAAAGAGAAGTAGAGACTAAAGTTGACCAAAACTTTTTCTTATACAAAAGGTACATTAAACTATAATAGATGCTGAAACAACACAAATTTTACTCTCAGTTAGATCTGAATGTACCTTATATACTGTAATAACAATAACCAAATGTGTGCTTACTACGTGCAGGTAGACTTGCAGCCTGCAATCTAGATGTCTCTGTATGTAAGGAAGGGAAAGGAAAGAAGGATGATAATTATCACAAAAACAAGAATCAGAAAATAATCTCCTTTACATGAGAAGACTAAGAATGTTCTTATACAAAAATGTACTGAGCACATGAATTCTCCCAACACCATCATCTAGCTCTGTGTTACTGTGTCATCTGACTCATACTTATCACTGGCTCTAGATATGTCACGCATATAAGATGTATGCATATAAAGGTATATCAGTGACACCTGTATTTTGCTCACCTGGAAATTCTGCAAACAACATCAAGGATTCTATGTGAACCCTCTGCTGAGCTATCTGAATCTCTGACAGTGGACATAAACTCCTCTGTTTCATTTAGTGGTGGCTCATTAGCAGGACCACCTCCCATAACCACCTATTTCCAGGTAACTGAAGCCTCCCTACAGTGGGCAGAGTCTATCATATCTCTTGCTCTGTGTCATATCTGGAAGTAACTTCTCCCATGCCCTCCAAAAGTATTGATGTCATCAACCACCTGCTGTCATAGCTTGCCTTGAGCAGATTGAGCACCTCTACTTCTCCCTAACATAAAAGCTGCATGTTGACATAAGGCCTAGATAATAACTTCATTTTCTGCCTCAGTGAATGGTGGCCTACGAGGTACAGATTTTTTCTTTGGTGCCATATCCTTGTATGAGATGGAATAGAAAATAGACACAAAATTAAATATATAATCTACATACAGGATGGTTGTGAACTCAATGATGTATGAATGTATATATGCACCACACATAAAACAATTTAAAAGGCAATGCTCCATTTGACTACACACATTAGAACAGTCCCCCAAAAATATATTAATAAAATAACATTATAGAACAGGTCTGTGATGCAGAAAATGACTTGTGTTATACATTGTAGCAATAATAATAATAACTCACAATGTACAAACAAAAATGTAGAAAACTATTATAGTGCCATCTCCACTGCTGTGGAGGGCAGACAGATATCACAACCTTAACACATTTTTTTGTGTTAAAACATATAAAAAATACCTGATCTTGCAAGATAAACTACACTCATCTGCAATAACCATTTAAATCCCAGTAAAATAAAACATGCAACAATGTAAATCAGCTAGCCTTCTGTAACAAACTGTTTGTAATACAAACATACATGGGGCTATCCCAACAGTAAAGGATAAAGAAAAGCAGAAAGATAAAAACATGGTTTATAGTGGGATTACAATTCATCCTTAATGTCACATTAAAATCATTATGTAAGAAGTACCATATACCTTGGCAATAATGTGGTTTATAAAGTAGATAATTCTCCAAAAGCTGTGTGTATAAACAGTCAACATTTATTTTATTTTATTTATTTATTTTACATTTGTTGACTGGGCTAGACTAGCTGGATATGTGTCCATTTTCAGTAGAGGCCCAGGAGAAAAGCTCCAAGATAAACTAAGTGAAAAATGTAAAAATCATTTTAACATAGGACTAGAAGAAGAATAAGACATATTAAGATATACATTGCAAATTACAAAATAAAACCTTGGAAGGATAAAAAGTAATAAGATAACTATATAGCTGCATACATTATGTACTATGCTTCTAGCAGGTTATGATGTAAAAATCAGAGAGGACAAAGCAAAGAGCTTTAGTGCTAGAAAATTATAACAAAACAGCGTGAAATGCAGGTAATTATACAATAAAGAAGGACAAGTGATGAAAGAGTAATTATGTAAAATGTGCAACTAGAGTATAGAAGAAATAAAATCTTCTGTAAAGAGAATTTAGAGAGACAGAGGATAGTATGGCTAGAGAGAGAAACTTTGTGTAATAGTAAAGAACTTTGTTTATTAGAAAAGAAAATGTCTTTGTTCTTGAGTAGTATAAAAAGGTGGTATTTATAAGTTAAGAATATAAAATAGTACATATGTTGTCAATAATGGCAGAAACATAGGTAAATCTGTTGGCTAGATGCCTAGTCTGGTTTAGAACAGGGGCATAGCCAGAGTGTTGTTAGGTAAAGTTTCAGTTTGTTTTTGAAAAGTGAGGGAGAGGGGAGAGAGGAAAGATCACTGGGGAGAAGATCCCAAGTTTTTCCAATAGCATTAGAAAAGAGAGATTCTCCAGCCTTGATATTGGGTTTAGAGGTATGTACAAGGTTTTTGTGAGAGGAACGTAGGGATTTCAGATTTATATATGGTGTGATGAGGGTGGATAGAATAGGAGTAGAGGACAGTTTATAAAGGGTTTTATGGGCAATGGTTACTTGGTGGAGTCTAATCATGTTTTGTAATTCCAGCCATCCAAGCTGTTTTATATTTATGCAATGGTGGGTTCTGTAGGGAATACCTGTAGCAAACCTAGCAATATTGTTAAAGGAAGTTTCCAGTTTGGTAAGGTTCTTTTTTGAAAGGTTAGTAAAAATTGGTGATGCATAGAGGAGAGTAGAGATTAGATGAGTGTGTGCTATAGTTGTTCTAGCAGTGGGGGAGAGGAAAGGTCTAATTCTATATAGGGAGCCTAGTTTTTTGTTGACAGTTTTTATTGTATTATTGATATGGGTGTCAAACTTCAGGTTGTTATCTATGATAATGCCCAGAAGTTTGGTGGTTGGGTCTGGTGATATAATGGTACCATTGGTGGATGTAATTGAGAAATCCAATGGAGAGGAATTATGAGTTGGAGTAAAGAGGAGGAGTTTAGTTTTATTAGGGTTCAAAAGAAAGCAACGCTGTGTAAACCATTGTTCAACTATGTTAAATGTGTTCTGGGTAAGAGAGAGAAGTTCAGATTTGGATTTGGCTGAACATAAAAGTGTGGAGTCGTCAGCATATTATATGCAAGTGGCTTGGGGCATGGCTAAATGAAGGTCATTAATGAAAATTGAAAAGAGGAGAGGCCCTAGTATGGACCCCTGAGGGACACCATGGTAACTGGTTGAAGGGTAGAAAGTGTCTTATCCCAGATTACTGCTTGTTGTCTTTTATCAAGGTAGGACTGGAACCATTTTATGGAAGGTGTATCTAAAGAGAGGGATTTGAGTATGTTGATGAGAATCTGGTGATTGACCATGTCAAAAGCTTTAGACAGGTCAATGAAGAGTGCAGGGGAAAGGTAATTAAGGTTGCGTTTTTTATTTATACAATCTGTAAAGGGCAGAAGGGCAGTTGTAGTGCTTTGTGAGGGTCTAAAACCATGTTGACAGCTGGAAAGTAAGTTATTTTGGGTTAAGTGTTCAAGTAGTTACTTATGGACGCATTTCTCCATGATCTTTGCCAGAGGTGAAAGAAGGGCAATAGGACAGTAATTAGAGAGTTCATTGGATTGTCCGCCTTTATGAAGAGGTATGATATGAGATACTTTCCATAGGCTGGGTATTTGACCTTCAGTGAGAGTCCTATTGATCAGAATAGAAATGGGATAAGCTATAGCTTTGGCTGATAATCATAGAAAGTTGGCAGGTAGTTGGTCTGCTGAAGGAGAGCATGGTTTAAGTTTTTGTAAAAGGGTCAGAATATATGAAGTTGGGATGGGTTGCAAGTGAAAAGGAGGAGGTGGGGTAGAGTTATAGGAAGAGAGATTAAAGATATTGGGTGATAGCTGAGAAGCTAGAGTTTGGATTGTATTAGTAAAATAGGTATTACATATGTTGGCTGCATTTATGGGGTTATTATGGTCAGTATTTTGAGGGTTAGGAGTGGACGATGTACCTGGATGGAGTAATTGGTTAATGCTAGTCCAGAATTTATGAGGGTTGTTTTGATGTGGTGTTGGAATTGTAGGTAGTAATTTTGTTTATCTGAGGGTATAGCTTTCTTAGTGTCATTTCTTAGTTGTCTAAAGGTTAGGTGGTCTGCTGGGTTTTTAGTCATTCTTCATTTTGCCCAAATTTTATTTCTAAGGTGCATTTTGTGTTTAGTTAATTTAGAAAGCCATGGGGCAGACTTGGTTTTAACTCTAATAGATCTGGTTGGTGCATGTTGGTTAAGAATGGCTAGGAAGTTAGAGTTGAAGTAATTGATGGCTTCTTCTAAAGGGAGATGTTTTAAAGGAGACCAATTACAAGTTCTTAGTTCTTTTTCAAAGAGCTCAGAGTTAAAGTTCTTTTTGGTTCTGATATTTTTAACAGATGTTGAGTTGGGAGTGAAGGTTTTGTGCCTAATACTATAGGTGAGTGAGTGGTCACTTATATTATCAGGGGGGGGTTCCTGAGTCATAGTTATTGGGGTGATTGTTGATAAGAATCCAGTCTAATATACTTGATTTTTGGCTAACTTTATTGGTCCTGGTGGGGTATGTAATGGTTTGTGAAAAGCCATATAGATTAATATGGATTGTAGGGAGGCTGCTACAGTAGCAATTCCAGTCAATGTTCATATCTCCCAGGATTATGGTTTCTTGGGGTAAATATTGGGATAGCCAACAAAGAATATGTTCCATAGTGGCAATGTTATTGCCAGGAGGAAGATACATACAGATGATATTGATAGATTTAGCATTGTTAATATGAAGTTTGGCGATGAGAATTTCAGCATTAGTATCTAGCGGTAATTGACAGTTATAGGTGGATAGCTGTAGGCCTGATTTAAATAGAATAGCTACTCCTCCACCCTTCTTAGCTGCTCGGTCAAGTCTTAGTATGTTATATCCAGGTGGCAGGATTTTGTTGTCTTTGGTAGATTTTAGCCAAGTTTCGGTAAGACAGAGGATATCAAAGGCATATAGTTCTACTAGGGCTTGGAGTTGGGATACTCGGGATCCAAACAGTCTTCCCAATATGATACAAGTGCATTAGCTGCACAATTACCTTTATATAGTGCAGTCATCCCTGTGAGCACTGTGACTGCACAAATGAGGTGATAAATCATTAGTATCCCTGAATACTACAATCTGCACTAAGTGCAGGAAGGTAAACATGATAAAAGGAGCTACACAATTTCATGTACATGCCCTAGCACTGCATGGACAAGCATTAAGAAGTGTTGCTTGATAATGGCTTGCAGCTGTCTATGATTAGTCTAACTGCATGGACCGTTAGTGTTTCACAGTCTCCCTTTGTTGATGTACACTAACTGAGGATGTGTCAGGAAGAAAAGCCTTACCAAATCATCTGAAGGAACATTCACTAAGCTAGGAGAGCAACACTCCTAAAATTCAAATGTTGTTTCAATGTCCACAGGTATTGCCTCTTACTAAGAAATGTTATAAATATCCAAGGGAGTAAATTAAGCATTTATATAGATACCATATGCATTAAAAATGAGATAGCATTCTTCCTACAAAATCATAGACAAGGGAATTTGTGCTCTTTGTTTAATATTATGTGACTACATGGGTATCTTAACTTTTGCCAATAGCCCAATCATCCAGGCATTTACTAGCAAATGAGAAAGGGCAACATTCATAATTTGTTTCTGTTGCACTTTCAATGTGACTTGATACAATGTCACATTTTGAGTACATCTAAACACTTTGTCTCTTTGCTAATATATGTCTGTGGCAAATATGGGAAATAATCTTAAATGATTGTTCTAAATATCCTGGATTAATGGTTCAAATCAATGCAGGTTCCTGTTGCAAGATAACAAAGTTGATTAAACATCAGAAATGCATATTTAAAGTACTTGTTTCAATTTTTATTCATTTATTTTTTTCTTAATCATTTGTGTTCTGTTTTGCATTGTAATCCATTAATTGGCAGAAGTCAGTAGCATTGAGTGGCAGTTCACTTCCCAAGGTAAAAACTGACAAATTTAATTTGTAGTGTCATCAGTAGTGTGATTGGTACTGGCATTGGTGCACTTTCTTCAGCACTCTGAGCAGTACCAAGTGAAGAAATTCAAGTTGCCAAACACCTTTCTCTGTGGTATAATGTGTAAATGCATTGAGCTTAAAACATTACATGTGATGCAAGGTTCAAAACCTGTTCACAAATCATTTCACTGAGGCAGGTCATACTAAATCTTTACACTCATTTTGGTTTATGAATGTGTTGAGGTGGAAAACTCAAGTAAGGTCGCTATTGACTAAAAGTTACAGACAGATATGTCATTTGAAATTATGCCAATATTAATTGTGCATATTGTATAAAAAATTAAAGCATTTCTGCTATTCTCTGTCCTTTTATCCATTCCCATGACATTATGTAAAGTCCCGATATTGTGAAACATAAATGATACTAGTGATGTGGCAAGGAGACATGAGAAGGCTGGATATGACAGTGTAATGCAGTAGTAGCTGTACTCCTTTATAGATATACACTGTAATTCATTTCAAGTTCCTTCAAATTGTTATCCAAAACAATTTTTGTGAATCTTTTGCTAAATATTGCTTTCTGCATTTGCATGCCACCTGGCAGTGTGAAATAAACTTTCACTGCTTAAGGAAAAAGTGAAAATTTTATTTTATTTTTTGCCTTCAGTAGAACAAATGCAAAGAACAAAGAAGGCTAGCTAGTATGGTAGGTGCACAGACCAAACTAACTGTATAGAATAGAAAAAAGAGCCAGCACCTTACGAACGTGAATGGGGTTGGGAGGGTGGCTTAATGGCTAAGGTGTTTGCCTTACAAACACAATGTGCAAGGTTTGAGTCTCACAAGGGATAATTGGCTAGGCTTAAAATGGCTCGCAAGGGCAGTTAGCTTAGTACTAAACTATGAACTATGAACTATGAACCTATTAGATAAACCAGACCAGTTTCAGCATAGTGCTTTCATCAGTGGTAATAGGAAATGTTGCAGAAAAAAGGCTGCTTTATATATGATATACAATAAAGATCAAATGACATAATTTCCTGGCTTATAATTAGTCAGCCTGATAACACTGAATGAGAATACTGTCATGAACTATAAATACCATGAACTCAAAAAATGTTATCTTAGTTAAATAAACAAAATAGACATCTTTAAAACATTCTATGTATTCCCTAATTCAATGTATCAAGGCACATGAGCGGAAGGGAAAACATGGCAATGTTACAATTTATCATTTAGTCCTGGTGGGAATAATCCCCCGAACTTAACAATCCATTTCCTTTCCTTCATGTTTAGTATACCATGCCACCCCATTTTGAAAGGCCTGTTGCCCATTATTTTATCAATGACAGTGAAAGAAAATTTGGCACTATGATGAATAAGTGAGTGTCCGTATAAGGCATTGGTGACCCTGGCATTTCTAATGTCTCCTAAATGATCAGACATTCTGCATCTAAATTGCCTATATGTTTGTCCTATGTAAAAAGCCTGACAAGTGCAGGTGGCCAGATAAATAATCCAATCTGTTCCGCAGTTAGCATAAAATTTGATGTTATAAACCTGCCCCGTGTTCTTACTGGAAAATGATTTGGCTTTAAAGACAAATTTACAAAAGATGCAGTGACCACAAGGGTGTGAACCAACCAATCTGTCTCCTGTTAAAGTTGTTTGATAATTAGTGGCATGTGGATGAATAATTTTCTTATAGTGAGAAAAATGATAACCCAATGTTTTTCCTCATATGAAGGAGTAAAGACATCTATCCCTCCCAAAAAATGCTCAGCTCCTCATTAGCTTTCAAGATGTTCCAATGTTTCTCAATTACATCTGTTAGGGAAGCTAAATTCCTTCCAAATGTAGTAACCATTTTTAAAGTGTCTGTATTGTCCCTCCTGAATATGTGTTTATATTGTAGTAAATCCTACTCAGATTTTCTAGTTGTCCATTGCATGGCCATATCCACGTCCTGTATTCTGTATCCCCTTTGTAAAAATATGTTGGCTAAATCTTGTTGAAAACATGCTAAATCCTGTTGTGATGAACAGATTCTCTTAATCTGCAAAAATTGGGATTTGGGGATGTTTTTGATTGTGTGTTTGGGGTGGAGGGTGGAGGAATGCAACAGAGTATTGTACTGTGGATATTTTTTGTAAACAGACATAAGCAATGTGTTGTCTGGTTGACGTAATTTCACATCCAAAAAGGGAATCTCATCCTTGAGGAAATTCACAGTAAACTCTGCCCCCCATTTGTTTTCATTAATGTATTGAATAAATTCCTCTAAATAGGCACTGCCTCCTTTTCATACAAGCCAACAATCATCGAAAAACGTCTCCATATATCAATCTCTGGCAAATACAAGTTATGTGATTCATTATATATAATGTGTTCCTCCACATATCCCATATATAAATCAGCATATATAGGGGCAAAAGATTGCTGTACCTTGTATTTGCCAGTAACATTCATTTTTGAAATAGAAAACGTTTTTCGAAAGAACATGTTAGCCATGCAGATGAGCAATGTATTGAAGCCCAGGTTGTAAAGATCTTCCCTATCTAACCAGAATTTCAAGGCCGTTAACCCTGCCCAATGTGGAATACTAGTATAAAGTGATTTGACATCCAGGGTACACATCAACCAGTGGGATTCTAATTCTGAGTCGGACACAATTTGTAAAAATTCTGTCGTGTCCTTTATCCTGGCCCTGACATGCGGCAGTAATGGTTGTAGATATTCCATAAGGAATGCTAAAAGTGGTTCCGTAAGAGAGCTGATACCCAAAACAATGGGTCTACCCGGCGGTTCCTTTAAAGATTTATGAATTTTGGGCAATAAGTACAAATATTGTCTGACCGGATCTTTAACCACTAGATGTTGTCTAGTTTTATCACTGATAATTCCATAATCAACTGCCTCCTGCAAAAAATCATCAATCTCTTTCTTAAAGTTCGGGGTGGGGTTGATGGGCATCTTCATATAGTGCCAAGAGTTAGTCAATTGTCTATTTCCCTCCACCCAGTAGTAACTAGAATCCATAATGACCACTGCCCCACCCTTATCTGCTGGTAATATGATGATATCAGTATTTTCTTTGGGATCTTTGAGAGCTTGTTGTTCAATAGTGGTTAAATTATGTTTAATAATCTGTGGAGAAGCCAAATTATAATGTAGATCTTTGATGATCGCCTGCCGAAAAATGGCCACATGTTTATTCATGGGTGGGCTAAAGTTAGATTTGTGAAATCGGAATTCAACACATCTTTGAGAATGATCCTGTTGGCCAAAATGCAGTTTTAAATTAAGTTTTCTGCAAAAAGACATGATATCGGAAACCAAAATACTTTCATCCACAAAAAAGCCAGGGATAAAACCAAGACGTTTATTTAACAATGATTTTTTTCTCAGATGTTAAAACATATTGATAAATGTTAAGCATATTTGTACATTCTGCATTTACTTCACTATAGATTGGAAAAGATCCTCTATGGTTTTTACCCTTGTGCTTACGTCCCCCTCTGTGCTTCTTCCCCTAAAGGGTGGGCAGCGCTTCGTTCCCTCTTAGAATCAGGGGAGTTACTGACGTGTGGATTCAGTGTCGGTGGTGGAGGATTCCTCCCCTGAAGTTGTAATATTTGATCTATCTTTTTTCAAGATCGATCTCTGTCTTTTTGTGAGTACCTGGGTGGCATTTCTGGTTCCTTCTGCAAACCTGAATTTCCTCTGTGATTCAAAGTGTCTACCCCTCTCATAATCCTCCATATCTCTGGAGAATTTATGTAACTTTTTATCTTTTAAATGATTCTCAAAAGTAATAAGTTCCTTTGAGAGTCTACTAAGATTGTCCTTAAATTGAGTCTGCTCCTCATACTTTTTAAGTTCCTCACATATTTTTTGGACATCACCAATATTAACCTCAATGGTTCTTTCATAATAACTTGCTAGGATATTAACAAAGACATGGATGCCTTCTGCTGTACCGTGTTCCAATCTCTAATTAAAATATCATCAGGCTTACTTACCAATGACTGTAATCTAGTCCTTAAGCCCCTAGGGGTAATATTTTGGTTCTGATAAGCTTTGAAAAGCTTTTAATGCCAAATGTTCATATGTAGCATCTTAACTTTCTTGCCAAGTTGAGTGAAGAGCAAATTATAACCATGAACTGGATATATCTGACTACCTATCTTTGTACCATCATTGGTTGGTTTAATTCCAAACACATGAATATCATCCTTGTCTGCATAAAGGCCCTGAAGCAATTTAGTGAGATCAATGACCATAAGTTGCTAAATTGCCTCAATCACTCTCAAACCTGTAGATAATCAACTGTGATATTCACCAAACCAATGTTAAGACCGAAAGGAAACTCTCAAACAGACTCTCAAAAGTATACTATAATATATTTAAAATCCCAATATACCCTACACCCAGCTTGGTTTAAACCAAATGTATAATCAGAATTATTTGAGTCACAGATGAATGTCAAAATCCGCTGTTAATGCCCTGATTAAGGAACTATAAGGAACCCGAGCAAAAAATTATGTAAAATAGTGTCTCCCATACAAAAAGTGAAACAGAATGTATGTAACAATTAGGCAATATATGCCTGGATACTGAATGCCAACCCACCCGGAATTGTGCTACATTCATCTATCCATTGACATAGTGCATGTAATGGTAAAAAACACAGTTCACCTGTTGAGGAGCCCAATCCTTTAATGGAAAATACAGATGATAAACATGAGCGCTTTCATCTGCAAAAATACAAACTTCATCAGATAAAATCTCACTAAAACTGACATACTTTATATAAAAAATGTTAACCAATGAAATTTTACATTCAATAATTCAATCAATCAATTGAAATATTAAAATCCTGAAAATCTTCTTTTAAAAAGACAAGAACCTAATGATTTTTTATATATATGTATATACATCAAAACAAAGCCTGACAAGGTTATGATACACCCAGTTAAAAACCTTTAATAAATATTTTGATTAAAAATGCTGTGATGAGAAAGTGGTCAATATAAAGTTGTTATGTATGTAAAATTTATATAATAAATATATTTTTGTAATTTTGTCATTTTGTGTGTTTAAAAAGAGAATCTGACCTCTTCAAAGTATATTGGCCTTTCCTACTAAAATGGCTTTGATATTGATGTATTCGTTTAAACCGGGAAAAATGTTAGATTTTAATCTTAGTTGCCATCTTAATTATTTCTGCAACAAGATGTTTTTGGGGTCTCCCCCTCTAATTTCCACATCAACAATATCAATAATACCAAATTTAATTGATGGAACAGACGGACAAGTAATGGTGTGTTTGTATAGAGCACTTGGTTCCTTTTTAATTTTTATGTAATTTCTATGTTCGTAAATCCTTTCTTTCAGATGACGTACTGTTTTGCCCACATAAAAACATGAGCAGTGACAACAAGTTGCCAAATACACTACCATAGAAGTGTAGCAATTGCCCCTGCAAAATTTTACTACGCTGTTCAAACCATTGTTCAAAACGATACTGTTTGAAGTGTTGATATAGGAACATTGGGCACATCTACCACATGGGTGAGTACCCCTAGTGTTTTTAAAGGAGTGATCTCTTCCTTCCAATGTTCTTTTAAAATTGTTACCTACTCGGTGAATAAAAGTGGGTTTGTTACCTATAATGTCCATTATTTCACTGTTGGTTTTTAAAATAGACCAATTTTCATGTAAAATTCTTTTAAAAATTGAGGAAAAGTTGTTGTGTTGAATAGAACAGGATCCCGAAAATTCATTAAGTCTGTCTTCTAGTGTTTCCATATTCAAGGTGGGGTGCCAGAGTAAAGGTTTAAAACGTGTACCCCACCCTTGATATACCTCCGTCAAAATATTGGCCACTAAATCCTTGGGGTACCCCCTTTTACTAAACATTTTGCCCAGGTTGGTAAATTCTTGTGTGAGATCATCCAAGTTGGATGTCATCCTGGCCACTCTGACAGCTTGCCCTTTTATAATACTTTTTTTCTGAAAATAAGGGTGTTGGCTGTCAAAGTGGAGATAACTGTTACACCAAGTTGGTTTTCTGTACACCTGGGATTTGAAGCCACTAGAAGTTTTTGAGAGTGTGATGTCTAAGTAATTAATAGATTCCCTGTTAGTTTGATAGGTGAAGGACAAAAAGGAGGTAGATTGATTGATATGGAACATGAATTGATCCAGCTCCTCCTGGATACCTTCCCAAATGACAAAAATGTCATCCAGGAATCTAAAATAAGCTTTGATTTTGACAAAGAATGCACTCTCAAAAATGTGTAAAGTTTCCCATTCTAAAAGTACCAAATTAGTAAATGAAGCAAGCCCATAGCTACACCACTGACTTACTTGTAAAAAACACCTTCAAAATTAATGAAATTGTTATCCAAAACAATTTCCATTAATTCTAACAATAAACATTTCCTGTCCAATGTTAATTCTGAGTGTTTGTGAATACTTGCCTCAAAAAATTCAAAACCATCCTTCCTTGGGATGCAAGAAAATAAGTCTTTCACATCAATAGTGATGAAGAGACTATCTTTAGTCCATAACTCATTGTTGATTCTTCCTAAAAAATCCCATGAGTCCTTAATAAGATGTTTGTGTCGGTTAGCAATAATTTTGAAATTCTGATCAATAAATACTGCTAAAGGATGAGTTTTTGATCCACGAGTGGAAACTATGGGTCTGAAGGGTGGTTCAACAATGTTCTTATGAATTTTTGGTATCCCAAAGAAACCAGGAATGGTGGGGTGAAGTTGTCGGAGAAAATGATAAGTAGTCTGGTTGATACGTTGTTCAACCAGATATTCTTCTAGAAGGGAATCTATTCTATTATAAGCCGTGTGGATCTCATTTAGAGAAACCAGACAATATGTGTCCTCTTGTGTCAAGATGTTTCTTAAAGCATTTTTATAATCATTTTGTTTAAAAATAACCAATCCTTCACCTTTGTCTGGTTCCATAAAGCGTAGATTTTTGTTGTGTTTTAAATTCTCTAGTAAATTAGCTTCTTCTAGTTTCAGGTTGTAGTTCTGCCAAAAACCATTGGTGTTTTTGCCATATGTTTCGTGTATTTCTTTGGTAACTATGTTCTCAAAAGTGTTGAGCAGTGGGTGGAGGGGGGGTTATATACACTCCTTCTAGTGGAAACATTATTGACACTGTCCCCAGAAGCCTTTTCAACAACCCCTTTGTTATGTATAATTTTGAGATTTAACTTCCTAAGGAACAGTTTTAAATCAATCAAAATTTGGGCCAGGTCTCCTTTGAAACTCTTTATAAACTTGAAACCTTTAGAGAACAAATTGAAATGAGTTTTTTCCAGTATCAAATCAGTGTAATTGTATATTTTGTATCCACGATATTCAAAAACTATTCCATTGTTGTGAGTGGTTATAACATCTATCTCTCCCTGTTCCCCCTGTACCCCCTGTGGTTCCAATCCTGGTTTTTTGAAAGGGAATCTGAATTGGTGGCATTTTGATGTTTGTGGGCTAAGCGTACTGACCTCCGTGGTCCTAAAAAAGCTTCATTAGGTTCTTGAAAGGAATCCAGTTCATCTAAGGAGTATGCATGAGCAACAAAAGTGTCCCTGTGATGATTTTTATCATCAAATGAAACCCTTGCATTTCTCGTGTTGTGTCTGTTACTGGGGGGTATTGTAACTGTTCTCCTATTGTACCCCTCCCTAGATCTAGGTGGAACAGTTTGGATGTTGAAATTAGGTGGTGGGTAACATTTGCCAGTCTCATATTGCCCCTTGTCCCTAAAATATTTCTTTTGTTTCCTTTCAAAAACTTTATCAACTTTGACATTAATTCTTTCTAAAATTCTTTCAAAAAATTCCTTATATTGGTCAAACAACAAATCATTGATAATAGTAAAATATAAGTTGTTAATTTCTGTCAATAACGTTTTTAAATGCACTTCATTATATTTAATAAGCTTTAATATTAATGAAAAACCACATTCATCAAAAAAACTTTGAAATTCTTTAATGATGTGATCAGTGTAAGAAATACCAAAAGGGTATTTGTGAAAACGGAGTCCCTGTGGGACTATCTTATTATTTAAACAAAAATGAAGATAATTATTTTCAATTTCTAAAACGAAGATGTTTATTTAACAATGATTTTTTTCTCAGATGTTAAAACATATTGAGAAATGTTAAGCATATTTGTACATTCTGCATTTATTTCACTATAGATTGGAAAAGATCCTCTATGGTTTTGACCCTTGTGCTTACGTTCCCCTCTGTGCTTCTTCCCCTAAAGGGTGGGCAGCGCTTCATTCCCTCTTAGAATCAGGGGAGTTACTGACGTGTGGATTCAGTGTCGGTGGTGGAGGATTCCTCCCCTGAAGTTGTAATATTTGATCTATCTTTTTTCAAGATCGATCTCTGTCTTTTTGTGAGTACCTGGGTGGCATTTCTGGTTTCTTCTGTAAACCTGAATTTCCTCTGTGATTCAAAGTGTCTACCCCTCTCATAATCCTCCATATCTCTGGAGAATTTATGTAACTTTTTATCTTTTAAATGATTCTCAAAAGTAATAAATTCCTTTGATAGTCTACTAAGATTGTCCTTAAATTGAGTCTGCTCCTCATACTTTTTAAGTTCCTCACATATTTTTTGGACATCACCAATATTAACCTCAATGGTTCTTTCATAATAACTTGCTAGGATGTTAACAAAGACATGGATGCCTTCTGCTGTACCGTGTTCCAATCTCTAATTAAAATATCATCAGGCTTGCTTACCAATGACTGTAATCTAGTCCTTAAGCCCCTAGGGGTAATATTTTGGTTCTGATAAGCTTTCAAAAGCTTTTAATGCCAAATGTTCATATGTAGCATCTTAACTTTCTTGCCAAGTTGAGTGAAGAGCAAATTATAACCATCAACTGGATCTATCTGACTACCTATCTTTGTACCATCATTGGTTGGTTTAATTCCAAACACATGAATATCATCCTTGTCTGCATAAAGGCCCTGAATCAATTTAGTGAGATCAATGACCATAAGTTGCTAAATTGCCTCAATCACTCTCAAACCTGTAGATAATCAACTGTGATGTTCACCAAACCAATGTTAAGCTCGAAAGGAAACTGTCAAACAGACTCTCAAAAGTATACTATAATATATACCCTACACCCAGCTTGGTGTAAACCAAATGTATAATCAGAATTATTTGAGTCACAGATGAATGTCAAAATCCGCTGTTAATGCCCTGATTAAGGAACTATAAGGAACCCGAGCAAAAAATTATGTAAAATAGTGTCTCCCATACAAAAAGGGAAACAGAATGTATGTAACAATTAGGCAATATATGCCTGGATACTGAATGCCAACCCACCCGGAATTGTCCTACATTCATCTATCCATTGACATAGTGCATGTAATGTACAGAATGGAAAAAAATGGAGGGGTATGTAAATATGATCTAAAAAAGAGACTAAGTGAGAGCAAGAAGCTTACAAATCCACAAAAGATTTAAATGACCATCAAGTATTGAGCATAATTCTTTGTTGTGAATTCAACAATGATACATATGTTGTCACAAATCTAAAATTTCCCCAACACACATAGATAGCCAACCAACTTGTAGATGTAAATATCCTCCTGATATCAGTCAAGTAAGGCAATTGCAGGTGGGGGTATTCTCATTCATTGATATCCTGTCACTGCCTATTTAAGTGGTACATCTTGGTATATTTTCTGCTTAAAATCTCAGCTTTGGCCAGCTAATATCTAGCTGTATTCAGCTGGATGTATAAAATAATTTAAGTACCTTTTATCTGCACTTTTTTTCAAATAATACAGCATTTTAATTGATTTATTTGTGTTGTATTGAATATTAACTGAAATGGAAGTTTTGACTCTGTTTTGTCAGTTAGTGCTTGCTAGATTTTTATTGTCTGTTAGTAATTGTAGGTGGGGTTGTCTCATTCATTGAGATCCTGTCACTGCCTATTTAAGTGGTACATCTTGGAATATTTTCTGCTTAAAACCTCAGCTTTGGCCAGCTAAGATCTAGCTGTATTCAACTGGATGTATAAGATAATTTAAGCAACTTTTATCTGCACTTTTTTCAAATAATACAGTATTTTATTTGATTTATTTGTGTTGCATTGAATATTAACTGAACTGGAAGTTTTGACTCTGTTTTGTCAGTTAGTGCTTGCTAGATTTTTATTGCCTGTTAGTAATTGTAGGCAGGGGTAGATTCATTCATTAAGATCCTGTCACTGCCTATTTAAGTGGTACATCTTGGAATATTTTCTGCTTAAAACCTCAGCTTTAGCCAGCTAAGATCTAGCTGTATTCAACTGGATGTATAAGAGCATTTAAGTACCTTTTATCTGCACTTTTTTCAAATAATACAGCATTTTAATTGATTTATTTGTGTTGCATTGAATATTAACTGAAATGGAAGTTTTGACACTGTTTTGTCAGTTAGTGCTTGCTAGATGTTTATTGCCTGTTAGTAATTGCAGGTAGGGGTAGTCTCATTCATTGATATCCTGTCACTGCCTATTTAAGTGGTACATCTTGGAATGTTTTCTGCTTAAAACCTCAGCTTTGGCCAACTAAGATCTAGCTGTATTCAACTGCACATATAAGAGAATTTAAGTACCTTTTATTTGCACTTTTTTCAAATGATACAGCATTTTAGTTGACTTATTTGTGTTGCATTGAATATTAACTGAAATGGAAGTTTTGACTCTGTTTTGTCAGTTAGTGCTTGCTAGATTTGTATTGCCTGTTAGTAATTGGAGGTGGGGGTAGTCTCATTCATTGATATCCTGTCATTGCCTATTTAAGTGGTACATCTTGGAATATTTTCTGCTTAAATCCTCAGCTTTGGCCGACTAAGATCTAGCTGTATTCAACTGGACATATAAGAGAATTTAAGTACCTTTTATCTGCACTTTTTTCAAATAATACAGCATTTTAATTGATTTATGTGTGTTGCATTGAATATTAACTGAACTGGAAGTTTTGACTCTGTTTTGTCAGTTACTTCCCTAGCCACCCTCCCTGTTTTTGTTTTGGTGTTAATCTTGGTGGCTTTGAAACTGCACGCCCCTTTTGTAAATTTGTGTTTGGATACTCCTTCTGGGCCCATCTCATTTGCTCACTCAACTGAGTGCACTGAGATCATATTCTGATTGCAGCCACTCCTACTGTGTACAAAGAGAGCATCTGGGAAAAAAAATTAAGCTTGTTTCCTGCCTTTCCTGTAAGTGGTCTAGACTGTTTGTAGGCTTCTGAGCCCCCAAGCCTTTCTGTGTTGGAGGGAAGCCTTCTAGCTTATTTGTTTTTCTTAGAACTAGCCAGTTTTCTAGTTTTAGCACTCAAATCTGTTACTTTGAACTCAGCACTTGTTCAGAACTCGTTGTAAGCACTAAATAAGCTGCAAATTACTACAGCACTCAACTTTCCTCACTTGTCTAGAGGAAAGCAGTTTTTAGTACTTAATAAATATGCACCTATCCAGGCATGTCTAAGGGTCAGCTCCTGTTGATTTCTCTTGTCTACGTGATGAATCTGGGCATCTTGGGGCAATGCAGCAATTGCCTCATGTACACAGACAACCCTCTCCTCCTACCACCCAACACTACAACCTGTGAGAGATGCACTTATATAGCCAAACTGGAAGCAAAGCTCTCTTCACCCAAGACTGGACTAGACAGTCAAGAGGAGAAGGTAAACACTTGCACCACACCACATTCATCACATAGTCCCTGAAAACCTACACCACCAAAAAACACACATAGAAACACAAAACACACACCTACATTCATGGAGGCTCGCAATAAAAACCTGCCCCAGCATCAGGGACCTTCAAAGCAGAAACGCAAGCAAACTCCACCCCCCGAACACAACCCAAATAACACATAGCCCACAAACTCAGTGTGCCACACAACCACAGCCCATAAGGCATAACAACGTACCCAACACTCTAGTCATAGGTGACTCTATAGTCAGGCACACTGATGTTCCACTCACCAGGCTAAAAAAGGAGAAAGTTACTGTCAGCTGCCTGTCAGGTGCCAGTATCCGCCACATAATGCATGCACTCAGGTCACTCCACAACAAGTACAAATATGACACTGTCATTGTCCATTTTAGTGTGAATGACCTGAGACATACCTCCCTGGACTATATCAAAAGAGACATGGAGGAGTTCTCAGATCTTGTAGCCCAGGCAGGTATGACCCTAGCCCTGAGTAGCATCCTGCCATCACCCAGAATGATACCACAGTACAAGGACAAAATGATTGACTTCAACAATTGGCTAAGCTTCTGGTGTCATTCTAAGGGGATCTGGTATTTGTCTGCCTCGGACGACATGATCGACAGACCATGATGCTTTGCCAGAGATGGCCTGCACCTGTCGCCCTTGGGATTTCGGATACTGGCTAAGCCTCTTGCCACCCCTATAGTGCTTTTTTATGCAAGGCTCAAATGACAAATTCACCACCATAACAGGTACAAGCAAGCAAAATCTGAGGGTAATGCTACTCAATGCTAGAAGTCTAAACCTCAAAATGCACTCACTCGAGGCACTCCTTAAAATGGAAAACATCGACATCTGTGCAGTGACAGAGACCTGGTTCAAAGCTCCAGCGAGCACCCCTGCATTACCAGGCTATAATTCATACCACACCTTTTGGCCACCTAATCCGGAACAAAGCACTAAAGGTGGAGGCGTGTCCATATTCATTAAGGATATCCACATCTCCAGGCTAGTTGCACAGCATAATGCATCCGAGATTATCCAAGTGCAACTAACTCTGGGCAAGACCGCAATCCAAATTGTAGCTTGCTACAGACCCACCAGCATGCCTCAGAATTCCCACTCCTCATTTCTTTGTACACTGGAAAGTATTAGGGTACAACCTAACACCCTAATAATGGGCGATTTCAACTACCCCACCATTAACTGGGAAAACTACTCATGTACCAACTCTTTTGCTCAATGTTTTCTGGAATTCATAAATTCCAATTCCTTGGATCAACCTATTCACACCCCCACATGAGGCAGCAATATCCTAGACCTGGTCATTACCAACATGGGCAACCGGTGTTCCATACCAGAGGTCAATTCCTTGTCGGTCAGATCCGACCACAAGTTAATCACCCTAGACATCCACATCCCACCCCTACCCCCAATTTAGGGAAACCATCGTAAAAAACTTCTCCAAAGCCAACTTCACACTTCTTAAGAAGAAGTGGCAAACTTCATGACACCCATGCAGACGGACAATAGAGGTACGACTGCTGAATCCTACACAAATGCACTTTATAAGCACTTACATGAGTGCATTGTTCATGTTATCCCTAATAGAACCAAAATGCTAACCTCCAAAAAAGGAAGCCAATCTGGTGGTCCTCTGCCATAAAAAAAACTTTACAACAGAAGAAAGAAACTGTTGCAAAAAAGAGTAAAATCCCATGACTGGAGGAACTCCGTGGTCAAGCCCACTAAGAAGCTGAGATCCCTCATAAAATCCTCCAAAGCTAGTTGCGAAAACAAAATTGCCACTGACTCTAAAGACAACCACAAAGCATTCTATAGCTATGTCAAGAATCTCAATGGCAACACTCAGATCTGCTCTGAGTTACAGCACAATGGCACTAAATATACAGAACCAACTGATATTGCCAACATCCTGGCAGATAGGTTCAGTGCTAACTTTACCCCCCTCTCACCCCCTAGTGGGCCCATCTCTATACCGGAAGAATGCAAAGTTCCTGTAATCACAGCTGCACAGGTAAAAACACACTCTCCAAAGCCAAGAACACAGCATCCATGGGATCTGACAATATCCCAGGCTGTGTTCTACATGAACTACAGAATGAATTGGCACCCTACCTAAGTACCATGTTCAATCATAGCCTTACGTCAGGCTTTGTGCCCACTGAATGGTGAACCACAACGGTTATCTCACTCCACAAAGGGTGAGCCACGACAGACCCTGGGAACTACCGCCCCATTAGCCTGACAAGCCTGGTCTGCATCACCATGGAACATATCATCACGGAACTCATAAACAAAGACATTAGTAATCTCCAAACTCTGGACCCTACCCAGTTCAGATTTGTAAATGGCAGATCATGTCTCCTAAACCTGATTGACTTCTTTGAAGCAGTCAACAAAGCCATAGATGAGGGTAAGGTGGTTCATACAGCTTATGTAGATCTTGCCAAGGCGTTCAACACCATCCCCCACTCTGGAATTATAGATAAGCTCACTAAACTAGGTATAAATCCCTATGTCACAAGATGGGTTGCCAACTGGCTCATGGACAGAACCCACACTGTGAAAGTAGTAAACTCCAAATCCGACTTCAGACCAGTGACAAGTGGAGTATCACAGGGTTCAGTCCTGGGTCCTCTCCTGTTTGGTATCTATTTCTCTGAAGTACAAGCTAACACAGAAGGGCTTTGGCTAACAAAGTTTGAAGATGACTGCAAACTAGGAGCCATAATCGAAACTCCTAACAATGTGGACATACTACAAAAGGGCATCACTGAGACAGATGCCTGGTGTCAAAGCCATGACCTGAAGCTCAATGCCAAAAAGGGTATTGTCATCCCCTTTTTTAAAAACTCTGTACCCATGAACTACCACATAGCTGGTAGTCTACTTAATGCTGAAAATGTGATAAGAGACCTTGGGACACAGGTGGACAGTAGTCTCTCCTTTGATAATTACATCGCCACAGTGGTCAGGAAATCCTTCTACATGGCTCACCTCATCACAAAAGGTTTCTCATCCAGGAAAAAAAGAGGTCATTGTTCCCCTCTACTCATCACTCATTAGACCCATTATAGAGTACAATGCCCCTTTTGGTATGTACCTCACAAGACATTTACAACAAGTGGAAAGGCCACAGAAATACCTCACAAAGAGGATTACTAGCCTCAAACAGATGCCCTACACAGACCGTCTCAAAAAACTACAGCTTTACTCCATCGCATATTGCCTACTTAGAGGCGATCTCTGCCTAACATACAAAGCTATGTCAAACCCAGAGCTGTTGGACATGCTCCACTTAAAGAAATCCCAATCCCTCTGAGCTATACGCTCAAGGGACATAAACCTTGTCACCACAATAAAGAGAACATGCTGGAGGGATAGATTCCTGTCCAAGAGGCTTCCCATACTCTGGAACAAACTACCTATCTATGGAAAACAGAGCTCCTCATTAGCACTCTTCAAGAAAAATCTTGATGATTGGATGGCAAACAGGAAATTCACCCCAGGGATCACTTCTGTGGCTCAGCTTGACAGGGGGAACAGGAAAATAATTTTCTTGGGTGGCCAAACCAGGGTACATTGTTTGCTAAGCTTATATAGGCCCTAGGGCCAATAGCCTAGTACCTACCTATGAACCTATGAAATGGGTTGTAACTATTACATAACAAGGCATAACTGACACCATCACAAGCACAATGACAAACAGAACAGTCTGTATGGCAGGAGGCAGTAGGCTTACAGTGCCCCAATTCATGTAAGTAATGTAAATATAGGTGAAGTATATGGTACTGTACATCCAGATACCTTACGGCTGCTTACCCCTGATACCCCACATTTTATAACAGCCTAGGTCAATCATGGTGCTCCCCCCGACTCAATAATACAGGGCCATATACCAATGTTACATACACTGGCCTCTGGAATGCATAAGGGCACACATGTATTGTGTAGGTGACGCCCACACATATATGGCCCCAGCCCTACTGTATGTGTGGGGGATACAACAGCAGTGGACTGATGGCAGCAATGGCAGTGTGATATACTCACAGCCCACTACAGAACATGAGCATGACATATGTGCAAAGCTTGATATGTAGATGGAGGACAGAGGATGGAACACATGCACATATGTGGAAAACTGTTGCCATACACTAAGCAAGTTGCTGGTGTTACAGGATAGTCTGCAACATACCCTTAGTCAGGGAATTGAGGTTAGAAACAGAAATGGATGAAGCCATGTACTGATAGCAGTCAGCACACACACTGCCAGTGTAATATCTAACACAGGACCTGTGTGGTGGATGGACAACACATGATAGACATACCTCTGTCCAGCAATAGGATAGGCCCACAGTAGTGAGCTATGCAGACAGACTGCATTCCAAGTTAAACTAGTATGTAGACACACACACACCTTGTAACACCAGTACTATACAAAGCATAACACAACTCTACTCACAGTTTGTCTGTAGTTCCTGATCCTCCTACTAATATGTGGCTGCCCTGAGTGTGCAGGTTCTCCTGTAAGAGGTATTGCTACCTGCTGTCTGTAACACTGATGCCCACACACAGGAAGGATGTCCATCACACGGGAAATGTAAAGGGACCACACCCACATATTGCAGGGATTTATAGTGAGTGGTTGCCATGACAGTGGTAACTGGAAGTAGTACACATGTGTAATTTTATATGTATATATATATATATATATATATATATATATATATATATATATATATATATATATATATATATATATATTTATATATGGCTATCTGTTTAAGTATATGTAAATATATTTCCACCATATGTCCTGGGCATGGAGTATAGCCCTACCCCAGCCCCTATAGTCCAACGTCATAGTGCAAGGGGATGTCAGGTATGTATAGCAGGTATATTAGTAGACTATTGCTACTGTCATTGGGATTGTCTTCACAGACATGGTGTGTGTGGAAGGTCACATCTGCGTTTAACATGTGTGCCACTGGCTACTAACAGACATCCTAAGGAAATCATTGTAAGGTACCGCCGCTAGCATTTAATGCCCCTGTGGAGTGCAGTAGAGATATTGGCCAATATATGGGGGACTTCGGACACACCCTGTGCAGACCGGAGGTATACACATAATCCCTTAGTGTGCAACACGTGTACCAGGCCTGACAATATGGATGTAGACAGTCATGTAGTTGGGTATAACACATAATGACTGGAATACATTTGCCACCATAGGTTATGCATTCACACACTCCTGTCTGGCCTGACACATAATGACTGCTGGTACACGGGTGCCATGGCCACATACCACCCACTAGATATTGATGTACATCTGTACAGCATCCCACTGCTCTGTCTGACATAAATGACTTTTAAGGGAGGCCCAGCAGCAGTACATCTGGTAAGTATCTGCACATGACATCTCACTGGGTAAGTACACTAAGCTGCTAGGCATGTAACATTCCACTGTGGAGGCTACAGGCAGACTGGCTTAACACTGATCTACATCTACTGTGGGGGAATGCACATGTACCTGCATATATATCAAGCTCAAAAGGCATGTCACAGCACATGGTAAGATACACTTGTGTGAAAGTGCATAACCACAACCAAAGTGAACACACACAGCCACAGCCACATATGGTAAGCTATCATAATATTACAGTGTATGGACTTAATATTACAGTGTATGGACTATCTGTTCTACACAATCCTCATATGTGCCACTCACAGAATGACCCTACATATACTGGGCTGCTACACAGTTTGGTCTGATGGCTGTCTGTGGTATGGGACATGTGTGTGTATGGCCCTACAAACATGTATGCCAATACAGTACCATACAGTGGGGAAGCATGTAACACCAGATAGAAGGGGAACTAGAACAATGACATCTACCACAGTCTGTACACAGGCTAAAGTACATATTAACATTACACACACTGCTGACATTCATCATAACTACACAGACCACAGTACTGTACAAACATCCACAGAATGTCCAGGTTATGTCAAGACATATAACCCCTACTGTACATAACATGTGTTGCAATCTGATATATCACTGGCTTGTTATCAGATATGATGGCACTATTTATGGTGTACAGCACATATGCACCACTTCATGCATGACATATGTACAAAGGTTGACAGAGGTGTGGCTGACAACACATACACAGGGCCAATATTGACATGTTGCTGTCATAACCTCATACATTTACTGTTGTAATGGGGTTTGTTGCAACATATGTCCTATGAGGGATATGAAGTCAGTAACTGTCATGGCCTTCACCATCTAAAGACTGCATTCCTCACATTAACTTCTGCATTCCACAGGTAGATGCTCCATGGCTAACACATGAAAACAAAGGCGCAACACTGCCCAGTCTGCAGACGACCCTGCAGATGGGGATTCCTCATAAACATGGAACTGACATGGCAGGTATTGCGATATGTACAACAACCATATCCAGACAAACACTGTTAAACCAACATTACTCCAAATGCAGTATAGCAACACTTACAGTCTGTAGTCAGGTCAGGCACACCCCCTCCTATTTGTTGTCCTCTTTCCACAGTGTATATTGTTAGAGGTAAATCCCCAATCCATTTGAGATGCTGTTTGCCAAACAACAGATCTAGTTCCTGCTCACAGTGAATGAAAAGGGCCAACACCACCATGATGTTCCTAGATATTGGAGTGTGTTTCCATGCAATTGGCTATGGGAATGTTACCACAGCTGTTCCACATGCAATCAGCTAGGGGAGGGTTGCAATTCATGCAGAGGTCATCAGCTGATCATGAGCATCACTTAAAATACACATGCTGCTGCCTAAGCAAAGCAGGTGTGGGTGTCCACGTCCACCAGTGAGGGAGTGGGAGAGACAGACAGAGGCAAATACTTGTCAGGGAAGGGTGGGAGAGTATGTTTGTGTCACACACCTACCATTACATGGTATCAAACCCCCGACAACTATGCAGTGCTATCACAATTCAATGCAGCTATTGGATGCGCCACATGGGTTACCTGTTGTGTCGCACTCAGAACATATATGTGATGGTGAGTGACATCTGCAGCAGGGATACGGTAGATATACTGTAGGTGATATACATGTGCCTGTCCATATGAACAGGTGCCAGTGTCAACACAGCCACACTCTGACAGGGACGCACGCACATTGACACACTTGGCAGGGCTAGAAGTACAACTCATCACTAGTGGGATTGCCACAACACATTAATGTGCAGGTATCACATGCACCATACGGGTTATACATAGGTCGTATGGACAAAGATTATGAGGAGATGTCAGACATCAGACAGCATGCTTCAGTATGCCCGTGGGGGTTGTAGTGAGTGTGGATGTGGACATACGCACCATACAACACACACACACAAACATACTGGGTGCTAGTACTGACATGTATGGGTGCATGTCTACATGGGTGTGTGGTGGTCAACTGTGCCAGCAGGCTATACAGCGGTAGGTGATGGGTATACCTTGGCATCAGGCCATATGACAATGGTCTGCAGTGTGGCTCAGGGCTGTCGTTTCTGCATTTGCCCACACAGGTGGGTATTGTATCCCCCATCCAGTCACCTGGGTGGCTATTGTGTGTGGCTAATGCTGTGCATCCACTGCCATGTATGTGTTCCTTAGTCCATGACATGGATGGTGTCTAGGATGTGCACACCTCCCACATGCATGTACAGTGACATGTGGAACTGTACCTGGGGTGTCTGGTCCATGTTGTGAACACATATTATCATCAGATGTGCCAGTCTTGCCCACCTGAGGCAGGTACTGGTAATGGGCAACAGCTTTACCCTGCACCTACATTGATAGCATGCTAACAGCATTCCCTGGTGTCAGTGGCATCTGTCCATACAGGGCATGTTGTCAGGTGTGGTATGTCCTTTGTGGGTCACATGTGAAGGCACCACAGGTGGTGCAGGTGTCCATTGGGGAACATGGGAGAGGTAAACTGTCTGCATGTACGTGCATATTGGACAGATAGGCAGGGTGACATGCCCTCTGTAGCCCACTGCTATCACTCCATAGTTACTATCGGTGGCCAATATGCAGTTTACTACCCACATATTGGCTGTTGCCTAGGCATGTGTGTGTATGAGACATGGGTTGAGAGTATGCTCTGGTTAATACTGTGGTTGCTGACTGTGATTGCCTGGCCTTGATGTCACATGTATGGGTATGGCTTTGCACCCTAGCCTCTCAGCTATTTTACATCTGTTATGCCAGTAGGGTTGACATTGTGATATATCGTAGGGCCACCATATAAGAAATATGCAAAACCAACTCTACATTGGCCACACACTTACAACCACCTCCACACAGGATATGAGTTACAGACACACACACACACACACACCTGTCATGTCTGGGAGTAGAACCCCTACCTAACTAGTTAATTACACTACAGCTCTATGCAGTTATAGTACGTGCCATGGACATTACTGGAGTACTCCTTCCCCAAAGGTGTATTTCACAATGAATGACATCAGCAGGATTACCAAAGTAGGGCATTTCAAGACGGATTACCCCAAAGGGAGTACTCCTTCCCCAAATCACAAAGCA